>NW_020864702.1:44313-56490 GCF_003713205.1 Coffea eugenioides
ATTATTTTATTTCTTTTCTTAGAGTCTCATACTTCTGCATTATTCGTGACTTCTTCGAAGAGTCCACGTTGGGCATCACAATTAATGTGATTGGCACCATTCGATCTTTTGAAGAGAAATTTTGCCCCGATGTCCCCCTAGGTCTAGGGTTTGCATTCATATAGTACATCCAAATGTGGTAAATCTTTAGGTTAAAATAAGAAAATATTTGACTAAATCGCGCAACTAGCCTTGGCTAGGTTGAGAGGGTGCCTTGGACCTCGTCCTTGCCTTCCCTCTCATCAAATGTGACTCCCGAACACTTTCTCTGATTTTTGTAGACTTAGGAGTCGTTCAAAAGGGTTTTCTATAATTTTACTCAAAAAATTATTTTTTAGGTGACTTGGTACACCTTAACTCAATACCAAGTGGCGACTCCAATTTTTATTCAAAACCCTTTTAAACTATTATTTTGGGTCAAATCGTCGCATTTACAAACCCCCATTTAGGCCCATTTTCATTTAATCAAAATCTTTTTTTCAAATAAAAAATCAAACCAAAATTCACTTTTTAAACTATTTATTTATTTTATTAAAAATGGGGCGTGACAATATCCTTGAATTGTTTTTGTTTACATTTCACTGAATTGTTAATTACACTTATTGATTTGAAATTGTTATTTGGACAACGTGCTTGCATGTGTGTTTCTTGGCCTCACGAGCGATTGCTCACCCCGTAGATTTGTTTTCCTTAACAGAATTGGACTTGGAGTAAGACTCGAAGAAATCCATGGGATGTACTTTTGTTTTAGGGTTTCAATGTATTTGGCTAGACCTCTTGGCTGTGTATATTTTGGAATTGATGTAGCTTTTGAGAACCCGATGTAAGGACTGGATGGTTGTTATATATTGTTAAGTTCAATCGTTTCCGCACTTTCTTACTTTACTTCGTGATAATGACTAGTATTGTATTGAGTTTGAATGGAAATTGTATCGAGTCCTGGCGAGAGTTGGGCAGGCGTCTCGCGGATACCCTTTGGTTCGCCTTAGGGAGAAATGGGGGCGTCACAACGTTTCCCTGATTTCTATACCTGATTACTTGTTTGAGAACCTCACTGGGCTTTTAGCTCATTCCTTTAGTTTTGTTTTCTTTACAGGGGATACAAGCGAAGGCGTGAGACTCGTACGGGCTAGCATAGTCTAGTTTTTGAACGTTTGCGATTGTACTCGCGCTAGTCACTCGATTAGGGTTGAATGTATTGAGAACTTACATCTTTTGATATATTTGGGATTGTATGGATGTTTGAGAAAGAAATGAATGTATTTGTACGTTCCAAACTTGGGACCTGTTATTTCCTTCATTATTGAGGTTGCACCCTATTTTCTTGACGTGAGTGAGTGAGCTCTGGCGAGAGCTGGGTAGGCGGTCTGCTAAACCCTAGGGTATGCCCTAGGAAGAGGTGGGGTCGTCACATCTGTCCCCAAATTGAAGTAAGACTTTTTCCCTTTTTGAACTTTCTCAACCCATTTTTGCACTTTAGGGTCTCCTTTTTGAACTTCTTTGATTCAATCTAACACGGTAGACTTCACAGTAATATTCCCAAAAATTACCCTCTGTGACTCAAGACGCGAATTCCAAACACTAACTTCTTCTAGAATGTGTCATTCTCTCACCATTAAACTGGCCACTTGCATCTTGCGACTTAGGGCATCTGCCACTACATTAGCTTTTCCAAGGCAGTAGTTAAGGGAACAGTCATAATCTTGCAAAAATTCCACCCATCTACGTTGCCTCAAATTCAACTCTTTCTGAAAAAATAAATACTTAAGACTCTTGTGATCGGTGAAAACCTCGAAAGTCGATCCATATAAATAATGTCTCTACTTTTTCAAGCCAAACACTACTGCCGCTAATTCCAAGTCATGGATCGGATAATTCTGTTCATGAGCTTTCAACTTACGAGAGGTATACGCAATCACTTTTCCACTTTGTAGTAATACACACCCTAAACCATTCTTTGAAACATCTGTATAAACCACAAAATCATCTCCTCCGCTCGGCAATGCTAACACAGGTGCCTCGGTCAAACACTTTTTCAACTCTTGAAACCCTTCCTCGCATTTAGAATCTCAAATGAATTTATCATGCTTCTTAGTCAATTCAGTTAAGGGTTTTGCAATCTTAGAAAAATTCTTGATAAATCGATGGTAATATGTGACGCCCCCGCTTCTCCCAAGGACGAACCCTAGGGTATCGGCGGGACGCCTGCCTAACTCGCGCCAGGACTCGAAACACAAAGCTAATAAAACTATATTAAACCAAAAGAGTACTATTCACAATATATTTTGTAGACACCAAATTTTGAATAATTTTATGTGGCATCTATTTCATGATTTTCATTTTAGATTGCTTGCATTCGTTGTTTACTTTTAGTTTTAATTTTTAGTTTTAGCTTTTAAGTTTAGAATTAGCGTAGAGTTTTTAGAGAAAAGAAAAGGAAAAAATCAAAAATATGTTGTTTTTATTCAATGCTTTTTTGAAAAGAAAAATTGAAAAAATAGGCTTTAGTTGGATTGGAAAAATGAAAAAAAAGGAAAAAGGAAAAGGAAAATTTGTTCACAAAAATATGTTTATTTCTTTAAATTCAATCTTTGGGCACTTTAGTTATTTTTATTAAGTTATTTTGAGAAAAAGAAAATGAATGAAAATGAAAAAAAAGAAAATGTGAAAAAGATGGAAAAATGGCCATTCTTGTTGTTTTAGTTGTTTAATTTTTAAATTATTTTTATTATTATTACCTGGGTTTTGTCAATTTGTTATTATTATTATTTATATTTTATCATTTCTGTATTTATTAAGTTGAAAGTTAAAAACAAAAAAAATAATAAAAAAATTTTGATGATAAACACGCGACTTGCAAGCTGCGTTTTTGCAGCTTGCAAGGAGGGGCTCTTAGCAGCCCCTTAGCTGCAAATTTTGGAGAGATAGCTGAGTGTTTAGGGTTGTGAGGTTTCCTGGTATAAATAGCAAGAGAGGGGACAGCCGCAACAGAGAAAAAAGGGGAGCAAGAGGGAGAGTGGGCGGCTGCAAACAAAAAGAAAAAATCAGAAGCCGCAAGGGAGAGAGGGAGAGATTAAGAGCGGACAGAAAACAAAAGGAGTGAACGGCTGAAGAAGGAAGATGTTTGGGTAGAAGGAAAAGAAACCCATTATCGGGCTGACGAGATTTTGCTCTTAGATTAAAGCTTCAGCCGCCAAACCTGAGCTCCAACTTACGGCTCCTCCAACGCTAAGCATTCCTGGGGTAGCTCTCTTCTCATCAGTTAGGGTTCGTACGCCTCGCCTGGGGATTTTTGTGAAGTGTCTCAACCATAAGGCGCTGAAGGTAATCCTTTTGCCTTCTATCTCCCACGCAAAGCTCAGTTTCTTCCCGAATATGTTCATGAAAAAGCTTGCTGCGTTTTATTCCTTTTGCGGTTTTCATCTTAGAACAGCCCACCAGTTGAACTTTTGTTTCATGATTAGTTATCATGGCGTCTGTATTTGAGAGACAAATGTGACATATGATACCTTGGATTATGTGGTTGCAAAACTCTTAAAACTTGAGGGCATCGGGTAGAGTTTATCAAGATTGGGTTGCGTCCTTTCCTTTTGCATCTTCCGTATGTTTTTCTGATGATTTGGTGTTTATATTTGGTTTATATTAGTTAACATGTTTAGTTGTTAAGGTTCTGAATGATGGGTCTGCTGTTTTGTTTTGAATTTGGAGCTCTACACGAATTTTTCTGCAATCAGAATTGCAGAAAGTGTTTGGTTCCCGAAATCTGTTTGCTTCAACAGAAAAGGAGAGAGCTGGTTAGTTTTTCTGTGATTTGGTTAGAAGTTTAGAGGAAATATTGACTTGATTTGCTCCCCAGAGTAGCGTCACTTAAGTCCTCCTCTCATGACACAACATACCTGCGAGCTCTTGCACTCGAAAACCTAACAGAAATAAAGAAAGTTGCACTTTGCTGTTTTCCCTTTGTCTTGCGACAGCCCGCTAGAGCTGGGTTTATTCATCCAACTTGCTAGTTCAATCTTGTGCCCAAATGACTAATGACCAAGGTTGCCTGTTTTGATTCCAAGCTATAAGTATCTTGGTGTGAACTTGGGATGAGTTGCGGCTGCAAAAATTGCAGCAGAGAGGATAAGAGAGTTGCAGCAGATTTCATTCATTTTTTCAGATTGCAGAAAGCCCATTTTTCCTCCTACGTTGCATGCTTTGCATGAAAAATCTTCCAAAAATCTCATTGTTTTGGCTATGTCTAACTGGAAATGGATAAAGGTGCTGCATGAATCTTGTTTTGCCGAAAATTCCCTGAAGTTGCAAAGGCTCTCGAATGAAAGTAGCAACAGGGAATGATAGCTGGAAATTTGCAAAAGGCTTTCTACGTGGGTTGCATGAAAATTTCCAAAGGAAGTTGTGTTTTGATCCCTCAAATTCCCCTTTGTTCCACTATGACCCAACCAATTAAATCATTTCATCAATTTGGTCCTTGGCAGCTTTAATTTTTTGCAATTGCGTGGCTTGCTTTGCTTCAATTAACTACCATGCTTTATTAATTGCACTTAAGTAATAACTTTAGGGACTTTATGGCTAAGTGAGCTTTGTTTTGCCCATTTCTTTTATTTTTTTTTCTTAAATAAAGTGGTGCCTTGACCTTTTTATTATTTTGGAGGGTAATTGAATAATTTCACTTCATTGGGGCGTCAATTCAAGGGAGGTACACTCTATCCCTCATTTGCACTACATTTGACCTTACGTGCTCCTACGTGTTGTGTGAATATGCCTGTCTACTTCGCTTTCCTTACCTCCTTGCATGCATTTACTTGCTTTTTACTTTTATTTAAGTTTTTATGGGGTATGTGTACACCTCTTGGCTTGTAATAGATAGTGCTCGGAGAGCATCTGGTCCATTCACCCTTTCCCTTTTATGCTTTTATGGGGTATGTGTACACCTCTTGGCTTGTAATAGATAGCACTCGGAGAGCACCTGGTCCATTTCCCCTTCCCCTTGGTTGCTTGTTTTTGTTGCTACATGTTTAATTGCTTTATTAGGCTCTTGCATCTAGTCGAGCATGCTAAGTGCTATGTGCTATGTGTTTACGAGTGTTTTGGCATGTCTACTTGCTTTCATAGCCATGAATGAGTGGAATGGATGAATGTACGTTTCCGCTAGTCCAGCGCTAGTCGGAATTCATAGAATGGGCTAGTCCAACGCTAGACCCTTAGGGATTTCCCCTCGTTAGCACATCATTTGCCTGTTCACTACATATCATGTATTTTTCCTTAGTTTTATCATTTGGCATGATCCTCGACCCCCTTTTCCCCTCATTTTAGGTTTTGCATCCCATACTAGCTATAGGGTTCATTTTGCTTGAGTGTCCCCTTCCGATAAGGAAAACGAGCGAGTGTGGCTACTCGATAGCCTTAGCACGCTAGTTTCGCCTTCTAATCAAAGGGAAAATCAAGTCACGATTTAGGTCTCCCCGTACCCAATATGCATGAATTCCCTAGGCTCATGCATTCTCAATCCACTCTATCATTACACTTTCACTTTTGTCTCATTTGCACACATGCACCCTTTTATCACTTTCACTTGCACACGAACACTTTTATCTTCACTCGCACACGAGTACTTTCATCTACATTTGCACACCTTCACTCTTATCTTATTACTTTTATCATTTTTTCACTTCACATAAACTCACACTTTCACATGCATGCATTCCACTCATTTTTCACGTCATTTAGGTTTAGGTGTGACCTCTCCAAAAGGATCATTATTGGGCTTCACAATTAATGTGATTGGCACCACTCAACCTTTGAAGAGAAATTTCCCCCAATCCCCCTAGGTCTAGGTTTTTGCATTCATATAGACATATCCAATACACGATACATACCTTGGGTAGAAAAAATTAGGGAAAATTGGTTTAAGTCACGCAACTAGCCTTGGCTAGGTCGAAGGGGTGCCTTGGATTTTTATCCTTGCCTTCCCCTTCGTCAAATGTGACCCCCGATCCCTCTTTTGGTTACGTAGATCCAAAAGTTCTCAAAAAGGGTTTATTTACTTTTTTATTCAAAAACAAAAATCATTTTTGGGTGACTTGGTACACCCTAACTCTATACCAAGTGGCGACTCCATTTTTTGATACAAAAAACCCTTTTGAACTTCACTTGGCCAAATCGTCGCATTCTAAGTCCCATGGCCTTTTACTTTTCATATTGCACACGTTCACACATTACACACCACACATCTCTACACATTCACATCATATCAAAAAGTGGGGCGCGACAGTTGGCGACTCCACTGGGGACTTCCTAAGTGGGTCCAAGCATTTGACTTGGCCATTCTTTTCCTTTTTCTACCCTTTTTTATGCATTGCATTTGGATATTAGGGTTGCACTTTCCATTTTTAGGGCCTTTTGCCTCGTGCGCGTATCCAACTATTCCCTCACTCACGTACGTGTGATTGGTTGATTGGATGTATGTTTACTTATTTATCTCGCGCTTGCATTGCATTTGGGAGGGGGTGTGTCACCTTTAGAGCCTCGCGTGGTTCTCAACCCCTTCCCTCAAAATAGGGGAAACACTTCATACATGCACGTTTACTTGCTTTTATCCCATTTTATTTTGTTTTTCGTGGGCGTTTCCCACACCGCCTTGTAGGATTAGGATCGATCGCCTTGGGTAGGCGGCTGGTGTGCTCTGCGTCCATAGCGCTACCTAAGGGATCACTCGAGCCACCGATCAAAGGCCCTGGGAGTGATGACCCTTCGCCTTTAGGTCTGAAGGCTTGGGAGCCGAAGCTTTATCGAGTCTAGGCATTAGTGAACCAAACCTCATGCATCCATATTAGCATTTTCCTAGGCTAGAGTCAGCCTTACCCTATTTTAAGCACATTAGGCACGAGGGAAGGGGTTCCACCCCTCTTACTTGCTTTATTGTATTTCTTTTTCTTAATTGCTCCCAATATGTTATGTGTATTACCAATTGCACTAACCATTCTTTTGTTTTCTTGGCTTGCATTCATATGCCCTAGCAATAAGAGGCCCTTTTGGCACTCTTTTAGTGACCTACCCACTAGATAACTCACATGTTTAAATTTCAGTCATTATACTTAATAAATACATTTCATTTTAGACCTTTTTCCCCCCGATGCATTATTTATGTCCCTTAGGTCATATTTGTCACATATTTATACCGCTTTAATAAAATGGCATCATGCATAAGCCATAGAAAGGGAATGCCACATAGGGAATCCCGTGTTTAGGAATAAGCCACCATGTCTCGGATATATAATCCAAATGAGACTTACACGTTTACCTTTCTCGTACCATCCGAAGGGGTAGTGCACAAGGTAAGGTAGGATCCGATCATTTTCATGGAGTGATCTTTGGAATATGAGCATCTAATAATCACTTTTTGGCCATTTTATCAAAAATTGGTAAAAATCCCTTACGTAAAAGGACATTAATTCGAAGAAAATTCACAAATGATTCCTCATTGTTGAGACGATAAATATAGAGGCCAAATTTTGTTTTTAGAGGCTCATAGACCAAGGCTTTGTAATGATTTCTTGAAACCACCCAGTGGGCGAATAATTCAATCGATTTTTGAACAAATCATCCATCTTATCCAATCCATTTTTTTCAATTCATTCAATTTTAGTATAATCTAATCATTTTTGAATAAATTCATTTCATTTGGCCAATTTACCCTTTTTAGGGTCATTCGGTCGCTTTTGAATAAATTAACAATTCAATTGACCAAATTACCCCTTTTAGGGTCTTTTAACCAATTTACCCTTTTTAGGGTCATTCGGCCGATCTTTGAATAAATCCCTAATTCAATTTCATTCATTTGGCCAATTTACCCATTTTTAGGGCAACCGAGCCGATTTTGAATAAATCAAGTTTCGTTCAATCTATTTGATCAATTTACCCTTTTTAGGGTGATCTGATTAAGTTTGGATAAATTTCATTCAATTCATTTGACCTGTTTCCCTTTTTAGGGTAATTTGGTCGATTTTAAATAAATTGTCAACTTCATTCAATCCATTTGCCCTATTGGGGTTTCATTGTCAAATTCCAAATTGGGAAATCTAGTCAATTTTGAAGAAAACCGTCCATTGCATCCAATCACTTGATCAATTGGGGTTTTGACCCGTAATTCACTGAGAAATTTTATCAACGAATTCCAATCTCTTTGAATAGGAAGTTCGTCAAGGTCAAACCCATGCGTTTTGCAAATCAAAGGTAATCAATCCCTTCGGACGAGGTCCTCATTTTGACAAACGTCTCTTCTTATTCCAATGGGCCAAATTTTTCAAAATTATTTTCACTCCATGAGTTGATCGGATCCATCAGGTATTGTATAGTGCCTATTCTAGCGGATTGCATTTTCATGCTAGGCCTACCCTTGGCATAAAAAGGGTTCCCCCCATAGGACATGCATACCGATTTTGCAGTTTTGCCTACTAACTCGGGGTATTTTTCTTTTGTTTCCCCCTCCCCTGCATTCATAAAAATGTTTCAATAAGATGAAAATATTCTTCTATATCTGATGATAATTTTAATCCAATAAAGTTTGAAGAGTACAAGTGTTATTTGATTCTTGGGCAGATCCTACGATGAAAACATAAATGATCTATCTGGAAGCTCTACGCTAAAGCCTCTGAGAGATGTTGTAATTGTTTTCCAAAGGAAAATTTTGTATATTTGATTTGTTAACACATTTTGTTCCAAAAAGAAAAGGAGACAAAAAGTGTATATGTGGAGCTCTTTACAAGTTTCTCTCTTCTCATTTGTATCGTAAATTGAATGAGAAATTTTGTTTCAAACTTTTTCAGCAATAAAATTTTTGGACAATCATTGTTTTGTGTATATTTATGTACATTTCATTCTTTATTCTTATTCATTGGAGATTTCATGATGAATTTTAAGAAATAAGACTAAATTGGGATTTTTTCAACCTCCGGCCTGAACATTCACAATAAGAGTGCTCAAAAATTGAAAGAGGTCATTCAGAAGGCCCATGAGATACCCTTTCTCCTTCACTTAACCCCAAAATAAAATCAGTCACATTGATCGATAAATTGCAAATTGGGGCAACTTTTGCTTGAAAATGTCCGCCGTGTCTAATCCGATTCAATCACATCTAAGTGAAAGCAAAAATGTGCATTATTCTTGTTTGTTTTGAAAATTTGGAATGATATTTCAAGCATTCGTTCCTCTACCTATACAGATTTTATCATTTGCTCTCCCATTTGAGCCTTTGAAAGAATAATTTCGTTTCAAATAAAGGCCTTAATGATCTCTACCCTACATTGGAAAACTTTCAAAAGGGAATGGGTTCTCAATGAGCATTGCATTACTTTGATTGTCATGAAGCGTAAGAATGATACTTTGGCCATCATTTCTATAACCTAAACACTGATCATCCCTTGCATCCTCATTTGAGCTAAAAATTGATGGTTCTTTTCGAGTGCACATATGATCGCACCCCACATTGGGGAAGGAGATTGAGGAATTTTGAAAAAGGGAAAAGAAAAGGGGAAAAGCAAAAATGCTAGAATAAGGAGGGGAAAAGCAAAAATGCTAAAATAGGAAGGGAACCGCAAATTGGGGAAATTTGATTCCACTTGGGTTCCAATTTTGAAGGAAAAAAAAAGAGTTTTGTCCGCGTGGATCGCCTATGTTTCACAAGCATGGATGAACAAGGGTCTTCCTCAAGCAGTTAATTCAGATACATGCCAGAAATTTCCTATTAATGAAAGTTTCCTTTCAGAGTTATTGTAAGGAACGGAATACAAGTCAGGCCATCTTCTTTTCCAATCAAACGTTCTATCCCTAGTTATCCTTTTTGAGCCTTCAGAATAAAATATTTCGTTTGGCAACCCCTGAGAATCGCAAACCCTACACTGGGGCAAGTTTGAGTTGAAAAAGGAAAAGTTTCAAGAAGTGAAAAAGTGAAAAGCAACAAAATCCAAATCAAAAGAAGAAAAGAGAACCTCAGTTCAAAAATAAACTGGGGCAAATTTCAAAGAATGGCAAAAAGCCGAAAAGTCAAAAGAAGAAAGAAAATGAAAGTGAAAAGCCTCAATTGAGCATAAACTGGGGCAAGCTTTGGTTTAACCCTAAAATAGGGTTGACGCAACAATGTGATCTCAGATTTTTCAAACCGCTTTTGAAATCCGCTTTCGAGCCTTAACTTTTCTAAGCACCCCACCTGACCCCATTACAAAAGCCGAAAGTCCTGACTTCTGTTCTTTGCAATGGCCTTGTCAAGAAAATTTCTGATGCCGGAAAATTTTAGCTGTATTTCTGAATTGCCTGGGTATGGGGTTGACGCTACTCATCATGCGAAAGTCCACCAAGTTGAGGGAAAGGGAAAAGAGGCGAAAAGCAAAGCAAGAAAAGTAAATGCAAGAAAATGCAGAAAAATTCGACGCTGAAATCCCTGGTGAATGATGAAAAGAATACGAACAAATTCTGAGATCTTTGAGTTCAAAATAGGGGCAGTTTTTGGAAGATACGATCTTCAGTGCAATGTCCTTGGAAGTTTATTCTTTAGCTACCGTTTTCAAGCCAAATTACAAGCTAATAAAGTCCATCGTTGACTTATTCCTTCATGACAGTCCAAAGTGAGGATATGCTCATAAGAAGTCCATCAATCATTCGTGATCATAAGGGTATAACCAGTTTTTTACATGTTTAGCTATCATTTCTACCCGAAATTTTGCAAGCCCATGAAGCTTATACGTTGACTAAGTTTTCTTAAGACATGAGGGTGACAAACTCTTTGCTTTCACTAAGATATGGTATTGAAGGGATTGCATACCATCTGTACACATGAATAAGACAAATCTTGACCTTCCATTTCCTTTAGCCATTTCCAAATCAGAAATAACACCCCACTCGATTGGCCCTGAAAGTTGAGCCAACAGGAAATGGTGACCCGCTACTCTGGGCACCGATGCTAAAAGTGAGGAAGAAATCTTTTGTGATTTGGCATTATTTTGAGAAATTCATCATGAAATTTTCTATATGGTTTAAGCAAGATATTCCATTTTCTTCACACTATAGGAAACACAGTTTCTTACAGTGTTCGAATAAATGGAAAGTCATCCAAACCAATTTTTGCAATCAAATGGGCCCATACTGGGGCAAAATTTTTATTTGCAAGATTTCACAAAATAAGCCCACACTGGGGCAAATTTTTTATAGCCCATTTGAGGATTTCATCAAAGACTCAAGCAAGACTTTCAAATCAATCACGCTGCCTTTTTCTTGACCATTTGAGTGCATGTAAGCCCCCTGTGCAGGTATTCACAGTTGAAGTCGACGAAAAGCTTCTGAGTTGTGGAAGGCCGATGCCGAAGAAAGAGAGGAAAGAAGGGAAAAGGGCCTTACACTGGGGCAAATTATTTTGGGAAAAAGATTCTCTCGAAAAATCGGGAAAAATAAAAAAAATTAATCAAAAATCAAGTTCAAATTCTTGTTTCTTGGAAAATCAAATTTAATTTCTTGTATTTTGACAAATCAAATTCAATTTCTTGACCAATTGGATGGCAGGATTGGGTCTTATCCCACTGACCATTCACAATGTCACGTTGGGCCTGGACTTCGTGCCGCCAACCTTACAAAGATCACGTTGGGCCTGGATTTTGTGCCGCCAACTATCACAAGATCACGTTGGGCCTGGATTTTGTGCCGCCAACTTCACAAAAGTCATGTTGGGATTGGTTTTCATTCAACCCGCCGTTAGCATCGAGTCTATCTCACTAACGTGCGTGTTTCATTCTACCGCCGTTAGCATCGAGTCTATCTCACTAACGTGCGTGTTTTCATTTCTACCGCCGTTAGCATCGAGTCTATCTCACTAACGTGCGTGTTTTCATTTCTACCGCCGTTAGCATCGAGTCTATCTCACTAACGTGCGTGTTTTCATCCTACCGCCGTTAGCATCGAGCCTATCTCACTAATGTGCGTGTTTTCATCCCACCAACACTCCATCTCACTTCAATTCATCTAATTTAAATTTCTGTCCGGGTCTATCCCGTGGGTCTATCCCAAATTTAAATTTCTGTTCGGGTCTATCCCATTTTTACATTCATGTTCGGGTCAGTCCCGTTTTTAGAATTCTTGTTCGTTGGA
>NW_020864703.1:0-53909 GCF_003713205.1 Coffea eugenioides
ACTGATCCGTTTGACCTGAATTTTACAGGCACCTTAAGGACTTAAGAAGCTACAACTTTCATGTTTTTGGAAATCCCTGAATCCGTACGTAACATCAAGAAAAATGGAGCCAAAGTTCAGATGCTGAACTGCCCTGGTTTCCAGTTTTGCCGGTTTTGCGCGCCGCAACCGCACAATCCGTTTCTATGAGTAACATGCAAGTTTGCTGGCCAAATACGCACCAAATACACACCCTTAAACCAGCTCCTAACTCCCTTCTCAGAATCCGAAATTACACCATACAATTCTACAAAACTAACCATTCATGTTATCTACACCTTCTAATCCAACTTCATATGCACCCATTCACTTAAACTAACCATTAGTGTATCACACCCTAACCAAGTTAACCCTAACCAAGCAAATACTTCTTACTTTAGCCTAGGGTTTCTTAACCCAAATCAGTTTCTACCACCCACTCGCCAAACAAATGAAATAAATCATCAAACACAACCATTACAAGTTCAATAACACAAGATTAAGGCTAACCAACATGTTTAGCATGAAACCCTAATTAGGGTTCATATGGCCGAACCTCAAGGCCTCATCTTTCACTAAATTAATCCCTAAAATCAAGTGATAAACATAAGAGACATCATAATCAATCACAACTAACAACCATTATCATCATTTCCACTATCTCAAGCATCACAAACCGTACTTAGCTTTGCATAGGAACTTTCTTACCTCAAGATGAAGGTTGTATGATGACTAATGAACTCAACCCAACTCCAAGATGGATTCTTTATGCTTCAAGATGAAGATCTATAGCAGAAATTTGGTTGAACTTTGCAAAATTTCCCTTGGTTTTTCTTCTTCTCCCTCACGGCTTTCTCTCTCTCTCACTCTCTTGGTTTGTTTTGTTTTGTCCAACTAATGACTTAGTTATGGCCCTTGAGACTAATATGTGGTGCAAGACCACTTAGGAGAGATATTTATTAAGCTAACCAATCATACAAGAGTGCTTTATTTGCTTTTTAGCCCTTGCACTTCAACTTAGCCTTTATTCCACTCTTGCCCTTAAACCTTTACTTTCCTATCAAATTACTCCATAAGTTGTAAACTTAATCTAGTCCCAACTAGTTAATCTTACTTAGTTCCTCTACTAATCACCCCACTAACTTAATCATCTATACTTAAACATGTATTAACATACACAAATGCAATTAAACAACAATCATGGTGTCATGGGAAATATTAAGGGTTTTTAAACCCAACTTAGGGTTCTAAGAAATTATAACACTAGAGGTTTTACTCATTTAGGGTTTCTAACCTTCTTAAACTTATTTAACCTATATAAAATAGATCAAATCCTATACTTACCTATACTAACACACATACTAGCATAACTAACTTTAATTCCAACTTGAACTTGTGATTACTACAAAACTAGGGTTTCAATCCTAACCCAAATTAGGGTTTCCACCTTAGCCTTAAAACCCAAATTACTGCACAAATAATGAATATCACCTAAGATGAAACTTTAGAATTGTCTGGGGCCTCACAACCTCCCCCACTTGGATCAATTTCGTCTTCGAAATTAATTCCTTTGTTTAAAGCGTACCTTCAATGCCCGCCGAAGGGTCAGTCACCTCTTGTTGACCCATCGCATATACTCTTACTGGCCCTTTGGGTCGATTTCCCCCTGCGTTCGACGGTTTGGTTGTGGTCCCTTCTGTTGGTGATTTAAGTCCTTCCTTCTGCATCTTAGGGCACTGGGCAATCAGATGTTCGGTGCTACCACATTGAAAGCATTTTCGTACTGAACTATTCTTCCAACAATTTTCATCGGTATGATTGCCCCCGCAGAAACCACAAGTTGGCTTAATGCCCGCACTTAACCCTCTACGCTGGGTACCTCTCTGGGATTCTTGTCCTACCTGACCTCTCCCAAAATTAATCAGGGTCCTTGCTGGTCGTGGACCATCTGTTCCCTTACTCGTCTTAGAAGGTGACTCGTTATTCGAGTTTTGCCCTGTCGCAACGTTGTAGCTAGGTTGTTTTCTCTTTCGGTCATGGAAAGCCTTTACTTGTCCCCTAGCTGTCTCAATTCTTTGGGCCTTTTCTAGTGTCTGACTAAATGTGTCTAGTTGAGCAGCCGCTAGGGCCTCTTGAATCTCCACATTTAAACCTTGGACGAAGCGGCGGATTCATTTTTGCTCCGTTAGCACCAGCTCTGGGGCAAAGCGAGAGAGTTTCGTAAACTGAGTTTCATACTCCACCACACTAAATGCCCCTTGACGCAGGCGGATAAAATCATCCTCACGCTTCTCTTGCACAATGGGCGGCAGATATTTTTCGTTAAATTCCCGTGTAAAGTTGACCCAGGTCCAGGGGGTCTGTTCGCGCTCCCACTTGGCTTTAATCACATTCCACCAAGCTCGAGCAGCCCCCTCAAATTGAAAAATAGCAAAAGATATATGTCGTTCCTCCGAATACCCAAGTGCGGCAAATATATCCATCATACGGTCTAGCCAACCCTTCG
Organism: Coffea eugenioides; assembly: GCF_003713205.1. Lineage (NCBI taxonomy): Eukaryota > Viridiplantae > Streptophyta > Magnoliopsida > Gentianales > Rubiaceae > Coffea > Coffea eugenioides. The sequence continues at coordinate 2,525 of NW_020864703.1, forward strand.
CTAGGTCAGGGTTGGGTCCATCTACAAACTTTGGGGGTACAAACTTTTGGAACCGTTCTAAAGCACGGTCCTCTCCCTCATGATTACCCGGATTATGTCCAGGATTCCCGGTACCACTCCCTTAGCCCTGTTGATTTACCATTCGTTCGAGCAGATCGGCCATTCGCTGGATGGCTGTAGCTACCTGATCCGGCTCGTTTTCATTTCCTCCTTCCGAGCCTCGTCTTTGCCCTCTATCTCTACCTCGACCACCGGAGTCCATTTGGGTGCAAAAGTCTATAAGTCGAAGCATAACGTGTACTTATTATCCAAGCTATGAACAAATAAAGAACACATAGCATATGCACAAAAGACTTGCAAAAGATACGTTCAAAAGGTTATACTCAAATATATACATATATTTACAGAGTCACACCAAAAGATATACAAATTACCCGACCTCCAGTCGGTACAAAACCCAGTATACACATGAAATTAGCCATGCCAGTTCTAACAAAAGTAATCCGCCAGATAGTCAAAAGAAGTACAAAAGCGACCCTAAACGCCTCCCCTAAGGCCCCCAATTCCCAACGGAACCTAAAGTGTCCACCTCGTCCATCATTTCTGGACCGGTGGTCGTGGTGGTGCCTCAGCGGCCACATCAAATAGAACCTCACAATCCATCATAATACTCCGGGCCCTCTCCCTAAGCTGCCCCTTCAAGGCGAAGAGGTGCTGGTGTGTGTCATGGAGCTGACGACGAAGAGTATCCGTCCTCTCCTCCTCAACTCGGAGCCCCTGCTCCAAGTCCCTAATGCGCCGCTGCAAATCCCCAATGCGCCTAACCCTCCTGTCGCCAATCTCTCTAGCCTCCTCCAACTGACGAGCCAAGCGATCAGCCACCTTCTCCATGCGGCGTCGCTCGTCGTCCACTGCCAGGACGACCTCATCGGGGTAGCCGAATGTGTGTCGGCACTCACATGACCGATCCAACTGACCGAAAGGGGAATACAGCGTATATGGCTGCCCAGGCCTCCGCTGATAGCGAATCTCACGCCGGCGTAACACCTGGCTCACCGGGCCCCCTGCGCTAGGAGGTCTCGGACCCGGTCCTGACCCCACACCGCTGGGTCCCACACCACCAGAACTACCCGGATCCATACCTACAAAACATTAATTCGTCAGTTCACCGGCACTTCAGCTTAAAATATATCATTCATCTTAAAAGAATCGGATATGCCTAGTGCCTATCACGTATGTTCCACTTGCCCAAGTCCTCTAACCTAGGCGCTCTGATACCACCTGTGACGCCCCCGCTTCTCCCAAGGGCGAACGCTAGGGTATCGGCGGGACGCCTGCCTAGCTCGCGCCAGGACTCAAAATTTCAAAGCAAAATAATAACTATATAAACCAAAAGAGCACTATTCACAATATATACAATCCCAGAAGAGTTCTATTTATATCCCCAAAAGCAGCTAGTCAAACCACTATATTACATTATGATAACAACCAGTAGAAAGTAGACCCTAAGGAGGGTCCTTATACAAACCACCAAAACAAAAACAAACATCTTAATTATCCAACTATTACAAGCAAACCTAACTATACTAGTGAATGTGCCAAGGAGTTCCCCGCGTCGTCCCCTGCTAAGGAAAACAAAGGAAACGGTGTAAGCTATATGCTTAGTAAGTAAACAGGGGTAAAACTGTAAATTTCACACTCAAATAAACATATAAAATCCAAATATTTCACATCAATACAGGAATGTAACATCACAATGGTAGGATTCGGGTTGGCTCCAAAGCCAAGTCGTTTGCCATGCGTGACCTCCTGCCGACACTCCGTCGACCACAAATAAGGTCCGTAGAACTCCACTTGTACTCCCACCTAACACCTTATCACCCTCACTGGCCAGTCACCTCACAAACTTGCTCGAGCGAACGAAATCACAAACTTGAGCTTGAGTCACAAGCTCGGGTCACAAACTTGGTTCACAACTTGAACCTACGAACTTGGTGACCTCAAGACTAGGTTGGACTAGCTTCGACCGAGTCCCGGCCGGCTCGAATAGTCCATCCAGGTCTTGAGATCGGGCCCACAACTTCGTCATATTTCACAAATTCACGAAAGTCACCCCGAGCTCCAAGCTCAAGGGGTTCAAACCCAAAATAATTCATGTATACACATCTCATAAAGAAACATAGGTACAAACTAGGGTTTAGGTCGAGTGTGATAAAGTACACCCTCGCCTAAGTCCCCCTTGTATTCACATCAAAACACATAAGCAGTTTATACACATAAACGGCCTGAATACTTACTCCAAAGGTACGTATAGCAAAAATGCAAGGATCACGTCACGTATACAGCTAGTAGGCCCCACCGGCACCGTCTAGCCCGTCACCGTCTGAAATAGAAGATTGCATCACAATATATCACAAACGGCCACTAACATGCATAACTCAAGTAAAACGGCAAAATTGGCACATGCAAGTGCGGAAACGGCACACGGAAATGGGAGACGGACACGGAAACGGAAACGGAAACGGCCAGATTTGCCATCCCAAACCTTTTGATCAAAAGTTAGGCTAGGAATGTCGGATCAAGGTGGGTGAGACACCGTTTTGAAGCTACGAGGAAGGGCTACAACTTTTATTTAGACATCTCAACCCAGATCTCAATAGGTATTGGTCAAAAATGCACAAAATAGTTCCAGCCATTTCATTTCGGGTTACCAAACAGGCCCTGTTTGAAAGACCATAACTCACGACTCAGAAATCGGAATCAAGAAATTCCAGAGGCGTTAGAAAGCTTATTTATAAGAATATAACTTTTGTGTTTTGACTTAAAGCTGAATCAGTATGGAGCGTAGGGAAAAAGAGGTTCAAAGTTCCTGTCAGAACTGTCCAAATTCGAAAGCAGTTCTGACAACCGATCTTGTTTTGGTCATAACTGAAGCTACGGAACTCGGATTTGGACGTACTTTATACCATTTCGAAACTAAGACCAAGATCTACATTTCTTATGAAGGGATCAACACCCAGTTCGTACGTTATCAAGATGGACAAAGCATGGTCAGAAGCAAAATTCAAAAACGTAACACAATCCAGTGTTCAAAGCAGGAGTGAGTGTTTCGGCTATAACTCGGGCTACACTGATGCGTTTGACCTGAAATTTTGCAGACACCTTAAGGACTTAAGAAGCTACAACTTTTATGTTTTGGGTAATCCCTGAATCCGTACTTAACATCAATAAAAATGGAGCCAAAGTTCAGATGCTGAACTGCCCTGGTTTCCAGTTTTGCCGGTTTTACGCGCCGCAACCGTACAATCCGTTTCTATGAGTAACATGCAAGTTTGCTGGCCAAATACGCACCAAATACACACCCTTAAACCAGCTCCTAACTCCCTTCTCAGAATCCAAAATTACACCATACAATTCTACCAAACTAACCATTCATGTTATCTACACCTTCTAATCCAACTTCATATGCACCCATTCACTTAAACTAACCATTAGTGTATCACACCCTAACCAAGCAAATACTTCTTACTTTAGCCTAGGGTTTCTTAACCCAAATCAGTTTCTACCACCCACTCACCAAACAAATGAAATAAATCATCAAACACAACCATTACAAGTTCAATAACACAAGATTAAGGCTAACCAACATGTTTAGCATGAAACCCTAATTAGGGTTCATATGGCCGAACCTCAAGGCCTCATCTTTCACTAAATTAATCCATAAAATCAAGTGATAAACATAAGATACACCATAATCAATCACAACTAACAACCATTATCATCATTTCCACTATCTCATGCATCACAAACCATACTTAGCTTTGCATAGGAACTTTCTTACCTCAAGATGAAGGTTGTATGATGACTAATGAACTCAACTCAACTCCAAGATGGATTCTTTATGCTTCAAGATGAAGATGTATAGCAGAAATTTGGTTGAACTTTGCAAAATTTCCCTTGGTTTTTCTTCTTCTCTCTCATGGCTTTCTCTCTCTCTCACTCTCTTGGTTTGTTTTGTTTTGTCCAACTAATGACTTAGTTATGGCCCTTGAGACTAATATGTGGTGCAAGACCACTTAGGAGAGATATTTATTAAGCTAACCAATCCCACAAGAGTGCTTTATTTGCTTTTTAGCCCTTGCACTTCAACTTAGCCTTTATTCCACTCTTGCCCTTAAACCTTTACTTTCCTATCAAATTACTCCATAAGTTGTAAACTTAATCTAGTCCCAACTAGTTAATCTTACTTAGTTCCTCTACTAATCACCCCACTAACTTAATCATCTATACTTAAACATGTATTAACATACACAAATGCAATTAAACAACAATCATGGTGTCATGGGAAATATTAAGGGTTTTTAAACCCAACTTAGGGTTCTAAGAAATTATAACACTAGAGGTTTTACTCATTTAGGGTTTCTAACCTTCTTAAACTTATTTAACCTATATAAAATAGATCAAATCCTATACTTACCTATACTAACACACATACTAGCATAACTAACTTTAATTCCAACTTGAACTTGTGATTACTACAAAACTAGGGTTTCAATCCTAACCCAAATTAGGGTTTCCACCTTAGCCTTAAAACCCAAATTACTGCACAAATAATGAATATCACCTAAGATGAAACTTTAGAATTGTCTGGGGCCTCACAACCTCCCCCACTTGGATCAATTTCGTCCTCGAAATTAATTCCTTTGTTTAAAGCGTACCTTCAATGATACGTTCCTCGATCAACACGTTTCGAGACACGTAGCACGTTTGCCCAAGGATCTAGCGAGGATGTCCAACGCTTGGAATTGCGGGATCTAGAACCAAACGGACGACACGATTTGATTCAAGACGGTAGACGACACTCCGATGAAGGTGAATACTCCAGGGGAATAGGTCGGTAGAACAATCTAGGACAGGACGCAAGACTGCTCAAAACCCTTGCCAAAGCAAGTAAAGGGGTCGAATCTCTCTCTCAAGAAGAATCGAAAATATGCAAAACTTTATTGATAAAACGTCCACCTAAAACCTTACAAAGCAAGCCTTTATATAGGCAAAACTAATGAAACCCTAATATCGCAAGGCTAGATGGTCGGCCACTAAGACAAGGTGGGCCGACCCATGGACTCAATAAAAAGGGCCTAGTGGTTCGGCCATCCTTAGACAAAGGTGGGCCGAATCCATGGCTAACAAAAGGACTAATCTAAACTTAAGACTCCTAACACTAAGGCCTAAGGCCCTATTCGGCCAACTCACTTGGAGGCCCACTTGACTCTTCATGGCTTGGATCATGATGTAGATAACTTGACTCTTCATGGGCTTGGATCATGGTGTAGATAACTTGATTGTCTCCTTCCAAGCCTTCAATATCTCTATGAAAGCCTTGAGTCAGGGCCGCCATCCATCTCGCTATCCGTGCACACATCATTCAATGCCCGCCGAAGGGTCAGTCACCTCTTGTTGACCCATCGCATATACTCTTACTGGCCCTTTGGGTCGATTTCCCCCTGCGTTCGACGGTTTGGTTGTGGTCCCTTCTGTTGGTGATTTAAGTCCTTCCTTCTGCATCTTAGGGCACTGGGCAATCAGATGTTCGGTGCTACCACATTTAAAGCATTTTCGTACTGAACTATTCTTCCAACAATTTTCATCGGTATGATTGCCCCCGCAGAAACCACAAGTTGGCTTAATGCCCGCACTTAACCCTCTACGCTGGGTACCTCTCTGGGATTCTTGTCCTACCTGACCTCTCCCAAAATTAATCAGGGTCCTTGCTGGTCGTGGACCATCTGTTCCCTTACTCGTCTTAGAAGGTGACTCGTTATTCGAGTTTTGTCCTGTCGCAACGTTGTAGCTAGGTTGTTTTCTCTTTCGGTCATGGAAAGCCTTTACTTGTCCCCTAGCTGTCTCAATTCTTTGGGCCTTTTCTAGTGTCTGACTAAATGTGTCTAGTTGAGCAGCCGCTAGGGCCTCTTGAATCTCCACATTTAAACCTTGGACGAAGCGGCGGATTCATTTTTGCTCCGTTAGCACCAGCTCTGGGGCAAAGCGAGAGAGTTTCGTAAACTGAGTTTCATACTCCACCACACTAAATGCCCCTTGACGCAGGCGGATAAAATCATCCTCACGCTTCTCTTGCACAATGGGCGGCAGATATTTTTCGTTAAATTCCCGTGTAAAGTTGACCCAGGTCCAGGGGGTCTGTTCGCGCTCCCACTTGGCTTTAATCACATTCCACCAAGCTCGAGCAGCCCCCTCAAATTGAAAAATAGCAAAAGATATATGTCGTTCCTCCGAATACCCAAGTGCGGCAAATATATCCATCATACGGTCTAGCCAACCCTTCGCTAGGTCAGGGTTGGGTCCATCTACAAACTTTGGGGGTACAAACTTTTGGAACCGTTCTAAAGCACGGTCCTCTCCCTCATGATTACCCGGATTATGTCCAGGATTCCCGGTACCACTCCCTTAGCCCTGTTGATTTACCATTCGTTCGAGCAGATCGGCCATTCGCTGGATGGCTGTAGCTACCTGATCCGGCTCGTTTTCATTTCCTCCTTCCGAGCCTCGTCTTTGCCCTCTATCTCTACCTCGACCACCGGAGTCCATTTGGGTGCAAAAGTCTATAAGTCGAAGCATAACGTGTACTTATTATCCAAGCTATGAACAAATAAAGAACACATAGCATATGCACAAAAGAATTGCAAAAGATACGTTCAAAAGGTTATACTCAAATATATACATATATTTACAGAGTCACACCAAAAGATATACAAATTACCCGACCTCCAGTCGGTACAAAACCCAGTATACACATGAAATTAGCCATGCCAGTTCTAACAAAAGTAATCCGCCAGATAGTCAAAAGAAGTACAAAAGCGACCCTAAACGCCTCCCCTAAGGCCCCCGATTCCCAACGGAACCTAAAGTGTCCACCTCGTCCATTATTTCTGGACCGGTGGTCGTGGTGGTGCCTCAGCGGCCACATCAAATAGAACCTCACAATCCATCATAATACTCCGGGCCCTCTCCCTAATCACCCCACTAACTTAATCATCTATACTTAAACATGTATTAACATACACAAATTCAATTAAACAACAATCATGGTGTCATGGGAAATATTAAGGGTTTTTAAACCCAACTTAGGGTTCTAAGAAATTATAACACTAGAGGTTTTACTCATTTAGGGTTTCTAACCTTCTTAAACTTATTTAACCTATATAAAATAGATCAAATCCTATACTTACCTATACTAACACACACACTAGCATAACTAACTTTAATTCCAACTTGAACTTGTGATTACTACAAAACTAGGGTTTCAATCCTAACATAAATTAGGGTTTCCACCTTAGCCTTAAAACCCAAATTACTGCACAAATAATGAATATCACCTAAGATGAAACTTAAGAATTGTCTGGGGCCTCACAACCTCCCCCACTTGGATCAATTTCGTCCTCGAAATTAATTCCTTTGTTTAAAGCGTACCTTCAATGCCCGTCGAAGGGTCAGTTGTGACAGCCCCACCTCACCCTAAGGCGAACCAAAGGGTTCAACGGACCGCCTGCCCAACTCTCGCCAGGACTACGGAGTCGAATCACACAAATCTGATATTACGCGAGATAGGACCCAAAAGAAATGAACGATTGAAGACCGCCAAGCTTAAACATGGAGAAAACGCTTTCATATATACATGTCGCTAGGTTTACAATTCAAATGGAACCAGTGAAACGAAATACATTTAGGGTTTGCTCATTCTCGAGGAGCTATACAAAAGAACAAAAGATTTCCTAACTAGCTCAACTCGCTTCTCAAAATCATGATTTCCAAAAGAGGTTCCTGTAAGGAAAACAAAGATAACGAGGAGGGGGTGAGCTTACGCCCAATGAGGTACCAAACATGTAGCAGAAAAATCAGGTATTTCACGTTATACAAACCAGATACACATGCTCGCTATAAAGTAAGACAGGTAAACACAAGAACTCAAATAGGTAGGATACAGGTGGCTCTCAGGAGCCAGCGTTCCAGCGCAGTACTTGATCCAAGCCGGTTGACTCTCTGTCAACGTATATAGAACCAACACGTCCGTAAATCCCACTTTACACCAAATTCCGTCCACCAAACACCCCTTTACCGGGCCCGCTCACCTCAACAGAAACAGAAATGGTAATACTCGAGTATACCGGAATCAAGGGTCTCAATACCCAAAGATCCCAAAACAGACTACCGTGGTTCGTTATCTAATCGTCCAGGCCCTTGCCGGCCCGACTCGAATAACTTAGCCACAGGATTTGAGCTCATAGGTCACAGATACAGATACAGATACAGATACAGATATCAGATTCAGATTGACACCAAAATTGGCATATGAACAGACAAGAGAACGAGTGCGATAAAGTACACCCTCGTCTCAAACAAATTAAACAGATTGCAGAGCAGAAATCAAGTTAAACAGCAATGGAGGGGAGTGGTACACTCACCGGTTCAAGTACAGATACCTCAAAAGTTTTCACTTCGGATTGGCTTTAATCGCCAAGAAACCCTAAAATCATCAAAGTAAACCAATTGAAGGTTTCACATCCAGAATCGAGTAAACAAAATACACATGTGAGGCTCGACTACTAGTCGTATGCCTCGCCAAATAATTACTAATGCAAGGGTACAAAACATGATTTTTGGGAATAAAAAGGTAACATGAAGACCTAGGTTCAACAACCCAAAAGCCCTTCATTTCTATCACAAGCCAATTCAAACTTAAAGGAACCAATTGGCCTAGAAAAATTGGACAGCACTTCCCCTAAATTTCTTACTTTTCCAGCCATCACGGCTTCATTATTTTCCTCAATCAACTCCCAAAGTCATACTCAATATACATTCATCACCACAGCCGTTCAATAGGCTCAAGGTTATCCAAGTACAAAAGTTAGCTAGGAAAATGACCGAAAATAAAAGTCAAGCCCTAGAATATTCCACTAAGCACAAGAAGACTCAATTACAAGTCACAAACCGATGCAAACACAATCACAATAGGGTTCCATAAGCATATATAAGCATTAGAGGAAACCAGAAATTTCGGAAATGTAACTAGCTTAGGCCCTGAAAAAAACAGTTTTTGTCCTCATTTTGCGGTAATGGCACAAATTTCACTACGCTTATCGGATGAGGGTGCAAGACCCACCATCTCGAAGCTAAAATACAGGGCTACAACATCACAGAAGGTCACTCAACCCAGTTTTGAGTGCAACTAGGTCAAAAATGCAAGATACTACATCAACAACGTAAAACAGATTCACCAAAACGCATTCTAGCGGAAACATCATAACTCAGGCTCTACAAGTCCAAATCCATAAATTCCAAAACCAGATGAACGCTAAGAAACAGGAATAAATTTCATCAGAAGGCCTCAACAACTAATTCGGAAGCAATTCCAGGCAAAACAACCAATTACAGGCGCAGTTCTCAATTTCGGGTAAAACCAGAACAGCAATAGTAATTTCGAGTTATCTCATTCTACACTACTCCGATTGACCTGAAATTTTGTAGGCACCTCTAAAATGTCATTCCCTACAACTTTCATGTTTTGAGCTAAGGCCAATTTGGCCTCTATATAGGACCTAAAAATTCGGACAGAATGCTCCCCTAAGAACCCTAGGTTTTTCAATTTTCTTCCAAAACAGAAATTGGTTGCAATTAATCACTTTTCCCACCTCCTTAAGTCATTATAGACCATTTCCAATCATCATAGATAGCCACACAATCATGCTTATATTAAAACAGAAAAATCCCCAAAAATAATAAAACTTCATCATTTCAACCACAAATCAAAAATTAATCCATAAACTTGCATCTTATACTACCACTAAGCATGATTTAAGCATCAATTAAAGGAGGAGAGGGGTTCATCCACTACTCACCTTAGTAAAACAAGAGGGAGAGCAACTTGTCACCTTAGCTTCCCAAACAACTCCACCAAACAACTCACAAACACTAAGTGAAGAGGTTTTATGGAAGGAATTCAAGATTAAACGGTTAGTTTGTGAGATTGGGCAAGATTGGAGCAAGAAACTTGGAAGCTTTTCTCTTTTTTCTTGGAGCAAGAGGTTCGGCCATATGAAGCTTGAAGATGAAGAGTTTTTGGTCAAATTTTGGGTTTATTTAGTAAAATGGTAAAAAGATGAATAGTAAGTCAAATGTAGGATTTAATCTCTAAGTGACACATGTCAAGACACTTGTCCCTCTCATTAATGTCATGCCTAACCTTTTTGTCTTTCTCACACCTATGCACTTGGCACCTCTAAATATCTAATAACACCCGGTAAATTAAACCCAGTATCCAAAACTTAACCGAACTGGCCGAATTTTTCCGAACTTTCCGCACTAGCGGTTCCCACGTCCGTTATACGTTCTTAATTCCTCAAAAACTAACCGATACTAGAAAAATCATTTAAAAGCTATATTTACTCATAAAATTTATTTGCACAATTTTTCGAATAAAGAAAAGGTGGAAAAACGTATAATTAAAAGAAATTAAAACCTAGAAATTAAGAAAATTACGGGTCCTCACAACCACGGACTAGAGGGGGAAGCGCAGCAAAGGACTCAAAAAAGGAGTCAGAGCCCGAAGCCGCACCCAACTTAGCCAACTTGTCCGTCAGCTTGTTTGCCTCTCTATAACAATGTTTAATGGATCGAAACTGACACCGATGACACATAAGATCATCCAAATCCACCTGCAACCGCCAGGGGCATGCATAATCCCCAGATATAATTCGAACCAGGGATAGCAAGTCCACCTCCAGGTGCAGATCCAAAAATCCCCGAGCAACGCATTGATTAATGCCATATCCTAATGCATTTAACTCAGCGTGGAGGCTCGTGGTGACGCCAAGAAAGCACGAAAATTCAAGAAGAAATCCCTCCCGAGAATCCCACACCACTCCTCCTCCTCCACTCGGCCCTGGATTTCCAAGAGAACACCCATTCGTATTAAGCTTATAACCCTCTCCCGGTGACTCCCATTTGATAGGCAGGATAATCAGTGCTTTTTACCGAGCTTGCAACGGAATGCAAGCTCTCCCACGATCCATATGGCCATGCTAGCGATGGGAATTGAACCTATAGTAACTCCCTTAGCCGTGAGAAGGTTTAGGCGACCACCACTCCTCCAACTGTCCTCCCCCCTTGCATCACTGCCATAGTTCTTGCACGCCATAATTCCCAACAGACGATAGAAGGTAGGATCTGATAAGCAAAGGCCAAGTACTGCTGAGGAGCAGGCCGTAGCCATCATGAGATTGCCATGTGCCGGGCCGTGCTGATACGAGACGACATCCCCTCCTGAATCTCAAAGGCCCTCCAAACCTGCCGCGCAGTTTCCCTTGTGCAAAAAAGGTGATTCAAGTGTTCCTCCTCGAGATCAGAGCAACAACAGCATCTGGAAGGACCTTGGACACCAAAGCGACGCAGCTGCTCCATGAGAGGCAGCCTACCCGACAGCAAGCGGAGCATAAAAAATGAGATTGTGATTGGCAAGGACCGATGTCAGATACAAGCGGAGCCAAGTGACCCCTGAGAGTGGGGCCGGACAACCGCCGGAGCCGAGGCCACCGTGAACTCCCCATTTGGAGTCAGCATCCACACCATCCTGTCCTCCCCCTGGAGCATTGGAGGCCTGCTAGCCAACACGAGGCGCACCAACTCCGGCCGCAGTGCTTGCGAGAGCGAACGGATGTTCCATTCCCTTCCAGAGACAAAATCCACCACCTGCTGGTCCTGAAAAATCTCCACCCGTTGGCACAATGGACCAGACCCTATCCAGTTGTCATGCCAGAAATCCATCAACCCCGCCCGTACAATCCATCCTATATTCTCCTCCATGATCCCTTGGACCTCACACAATTGTCTCCAAGTATAAGAGCTTCCTATTCTTTCCTCCGCAAGGCAAGGGTGCCGACCTTTACAATATTTGGAAGTCATAAAGGAAGCCCAAAGCGAGCGGCCTTGTCTAAACTTCCACCACAACTTCATGAAAAAAGCCTGGAAAACCTCAGTGACTCCGCCTAAGCCCCCTTCGCTATGTGGCCTACACAGGTCTGCCCATTTCATCCAATGGAATCGTGGGCCAAGGTCTGACGAGCCCCACAGGAAGGTAGCCATGTGGCCACTGTACTTGTCTGGCAAGACATGCAGTTATATTAGGACTGTGCCAATTTAAATATTATCTCTTTATTTTGTATTTACTAATAAAGGGATAATACCAATAAGTAATTCCTTGATTAGCCAAACTCGTAGGGACATATGACATGGCGTCATTTGATTGGATACGTTGTTGCAGTATATAAGACATCTACATGGATTAAATAACTCTAGATATTATTTCTTTAATAAAGAAATAATTATTTAGCTATTCATCCATAATTTTGCCAAATCATATAGGCATGTGACGTGGCATAATTTAATTGGCAGAGATATCTTGGCAATTTTAATTGACTGCAACACCTCATCTTGATATGTAGGGAGACGTAATTGGCTGACGAATAACCAAACTTCCAAGTGTGCATGACATATGATCATATTCAATTGAATAAAATAAGCCATAAAAATAATTTATAGACCAATGGTAATTTTTAGAATTTAATTAAAATTCTATTGTCTACAACATATATACACATACATACACATATACATATACATACATATATATAGGCATTATATATATACAGACATACATACATATATATGTTATAACCTAGCCTCACATCCAAAGGTTAAGAGATATGGGACTAGGATATAAGGAAGAGCCCCAACATTTAAGTCTTAATTTAGGATATATATTCTGGACTAACTAGGACGAAACTCAAATAGTTGGATTTGGTTGTTGAAACTCAAGTTGTGTCCTGGACCAACAGGCTTGAGGCATGATGGTGTGTGTGTCTATATATATATATATGTATATAGACATACACACGTATGCATATGTATATATGTTTTTGTGTTTTTTATTATTTGAGACTAGCCTTGCCATGTATTGTTTAGCTATTTGTGCAGAAATTGGTGTTAAACTTTTTAATGTTCACTTGTATTTTGCCTACATTTTTATTCCGATTATTACTTATTATCTTTTCTAAAATTCCATTTTCATTGTCTTCTATCCTCTGTTTAACCTTGCTTTTGTTGCGGATGTTTTCCAGCAGAATATACAACTACTATTGTTTGTCAATGTTGTTTCTGCTTTGCAATAGCATTGAGGTTGGTATATTTTCTTTAGCCTTCTGCTTTTGTATTTTCCTCTCTGTTCTTTCTGTTGCTATAACATTATTTGATAGTTTATAGCCATGTAGTTCCATTGTCATTCGTTTATGATTCCTTTCGTCCCTTGTTATTTCATTAGAGTTCTGCTGCTGTTTACATGGTAATGTTATGTTTATTGCTTTTTTCCTTGCGAATTTGAGGTCATGATATTTTTCTAGCTATTCCTTTCATTCGTCTTTGTGTCATTTTCTATTGTTCACTTATTTTGTTACATAGGTCAAAAAAGGAAGCTTTGTGTCATTTTCTGTGGTTCACTTTTGTCGTCACACAATCGAAAACGGAAGCTTTTTTCTGAGGGTAAGTGCCGCATAGAAAAAAATAGGCACCACTGTGAAAGGTATGCAACAAAAATATTAGAAAGGCCTAAGGAACGTGCCCTCGTTAATGGAGAGTCAAGTGGTAACAATGAAATGGTAAGCGACTCATCTATCTCTACTGCAAACGATGTCCTTTTGATGTTCCTATTCGAACTGATATTGATCCTGTTGTTCTATTCAAAGACAATTGTATGCTTTTTGATTTACCTGTATTGATCCTCACTGAACCATATGTACCTTCTGCATCTCACCCCTGGCCAGTATCAATGAAAGTACTAAATTGCACTTTCCCCTTTTGATCTTCCTCTTATCAGTTTGTCTTAGTTCTTCTTATTCCATCCATTGCATTGAAAGTATCATACTTTCTATTTTGGAATGTCACAAAACAATTGTCATATTAGAAAAGTCAAATCACCTTTTACTCTCTCTTTCCAATATAGTCCTTCTTTCTAATCATATGCATATTACCATTCAAATTTAAATTTTGAATCTGTGGGGGGTAAAATTGAAAAGAGAAGTACAAACATCATAATCAAATCACTATTCTTAAAAAGTTGAATTCTCCAAACATGACTAAATAAATATGACAGAGGGGGTATTTAAATAACCACTGCTTATCTACCTTTTTATTATAGCTATTGTTTCAACAACCATTGGCAACCTACTTGAAAATACTGTTGTGTTAGTGGCTTTTGATATTAATAATGATCACCTGACTCATACTCATCGTTCGGGTAGGATTCTTCTTTCTCAATTTTTTGACAATACTATAGAGCCATTCAGATATTTCGCCATCCCACCAGTATTATAACTTAGTAGTTTCCATTATTCTTCGATTTATCAATTTCCACTTACTGCATCTACGACTTCTCCAAGAACGATGACCTGACTCATACTCATCGTTCGGGTAGGATTCCTCTTTCTCAATTTAGTTTCATTTGACAATACTATAGAACCATTCAGATATTTCGCCATCCCACCAGTATTATAACTTAGTAGTTTCCATTATTCAAGTAATGCATTTCCATTGCTTTTTTCCACCTTTAATCGCAGATATGTTTTAGTTATTTTTATATCTAATATTTTAGGACACCACCATAAAAAAAAAGGATCCCACTAATAGAGCAGATGCCATTAGTGCCAACTATTTTGCCACCTGTACCAGATTGTATATTCCGTTGTGTTAAGTGGTATGATATGGAGCCACCCAAGTTCTATTGTCAGTCGGGAGATTCATTTGGGAGAAACAAAAATGCCAGAAAAGTTGGTTCTGCTCCATAAAGCAAATACTCATGTGTCAAGGGAATTTCGTCAGTGTATCAAGAGTTATAACAACATGTTCGCTTTCACCTCTTTGTGTGACGACCTCACCTCCCCCTAAGGCGAACCAAAGGGTTCGGCGGACCGCCTGCCCAACTCTCGCTTGGACTCACTACAATCCTTAAATAAATAAAAAAAATAGATTGATTCCAATGACTACATCTAAATATGCCAAAATAATAACACGACTATAATATTTCATTGCACAAGTACATCCAAGGATACAAATCTCAAATCAACTACATCGAGTTCCAAATCTTAAAATTCCCCAAAGGTCAGTTACAAAATACCAAACTATACAAAAAACTAGCCTTCACTAGTATTTTCCAATCACTTCCTTTACGTTACTCTCCTGTTAAGGAATAACTGTGAGGACTCATGTTTTATTCTTAAAATAATTATTTGCCTTAGTATTAGTTAAATATATTATCAGTACATAAATCATTTTTAAATTTTGCCTTATCGCGCGCGAATCGAAAGTTCGCGTATTTCGCTTCAAATCGACTAAGTGGAGATTTAAGAAATTTATATTAGACTACTAAGAGTGAATAATTATAGTGTTAAAGGAATTACATTTGAGGATTAGTGCACTAGTGCAACAAACAAGAA
This sequence comes from Coffea eugenioides, assembly GCF_003713205.1. NCBI lineage: Eukaryota > Viridiplantae > Streptophyta > Magnoliopsida > Gentianales > Rubiaceae > Coffea > Coffea eugenioides. The sequence goes on from NW_020864703.1 coordinate 18,082, forward strand.
AGAAAAGTGGTAGTTAGGGACACTATACGCGAACTATTCCTAGTTGACTTTTGTACAACTTTTGGCCACAAATTCCTTAAGCTTCGAAAGAAAGCTTTACAACACAAGACACTCTCTCTCCTCACTCCATAGTTGGGCCGAAAACAGTAAGGGAAAGAAGAGAAAAGCTCCACTCCATCTCACTTCATCTTGCTTCCATTTCCTTCACAAATCACCACCCAACTCCTAAACACCTTGGAGATTAACTGGAGCTTGGAGAAAGGTTTCATCTTGGGGGATTTCTTGGAGGTTTAGTGGTGAAAATTTCTGGTTTCATCCAAGGCTAGAGGTAAAACCATCAACTCATCCAATCCTTCTATTTAATTCAAGATTCATGGTTGGTTGTGCAAGGGTTTGAAACCCTAAGCAAAGATAGGTAGAGGACTTGAGGAAATCTATTTTTCTTGCTTTAAACTCTAAGATAGTGGACTTGGTGTGACATTTAGGTAGCTTCCTTGAGTATTAAATGCTTGATTAATATTGTTTATATGTTAAGTGAGTTGATTATGGTTAGAAAAGTGAAAGGAAAATCAAAGGAAGTGGAGACTTGACCTGGCCGAAAATTTCTGGTCATGTTGCCCTGTGATATTTCAAAAATTTTGATGATTGTTGGCTGTGAAATTGATGTTTATATGTTGTATATGGTGTGTACAAAGTGTTGTTCAAAAATCATTTGATTTGGTTGAGCAAAACTTGGAATTTCGAAATTGAAAGAAACCTGGAACTGCGTTCTGGTTGTCCGAATAGTAACTCTTTGAACGAATTTATCTCTTTGTACAAAATTTGAAATTGAGTGCCATTTATGGCATTTGAAACTAGACAATTGTAACTTTCCAAGGTATAAAATTCACCCCCTAGTTCGAACTGAGTGAACCATAGTGATTCATCAAATTTGCTGTCTTGTTCTGACTGTCTATCCGAGAGAAAGGTAGAAGCTGCATCTTGTGGCTCTATTTTCTCTCACTTGTGAACTTGTGACGCCCCCACTTCTCCCTAAAGCGAACCAAAGGGTATCTGCGGGACGCCTGCCCAACTCTCGCCAGGACTCACGCAATATCCATTCAAGCTTAATGCGATACTAGACATCACAACCAGACAAAGTAAAGTCAAATAGCGCGGAAGCTTTCAAACTTAACGATGTTTAACAATTATCCAATCCTTACATCGGATTTCCAGAACACATCTCCAAACCCAAAATAAATAACAACCAAGATGCCTAGTCCAATACATTGGAAATCCTATTACAAAAGTACATCAAAAGGGAGTCCCTTCGAGTCTCATTCCAAACCCATTCCTGTTAAGGAAAACAAATCTACAGGGTGAGCAAAACGCTCGTGAGGCCAAGAACACACATGCAAGCACGTTGTTCAGATAACAATCCCGATTTAACAAGTAAAGCAATAATATTTCAATGAATGGCACTTTAAACAAGAAAAGTAAACAGAAACAATTGAAGGATACAGGAGCTCTCAGGAGCTATTTTCCACTTGCACAATCACGAACCTCCATGAGTTGACACTCCGTCAACCGGGTAGGTTATAGTCCGTAGAACTTCACTTACACGATCCCCTTTTACCTTACATACCCCTGTACCGGGCCCGCACGACATTTATGAGGCGATACTTCTCGAATATGCCAAGCAATACCTCTTAATAGGTCAAGCATATAATCTCATGGTTCACTAAGGAGCCCGACCAAGCCCATGCTGGCTCGAGTCCGAGGTTAGCCAGTGAGAGAATTGGGGGTCCCCCCACTGAACTTGTAAGAGTCGAGGAGATTCACTCCAATCGACTTATGCAACCATAGCATAAAGTAACACTTAAACACGTCACGCAAGTTCACTTAACAAGTCACTTCATGTCACGAAATTCAAGTATACATCATGTAAATGAGAACGAGTGCGATAAAGTACACACTCGACTCAGTATTTTCAAAATCTCTATTTTTGTTAACACTTAACACTTAGCACTTATCACGTATATCACATAATTCACACACTTGGCACTCACCAAGTAAACAAAAGAAGAAGTTTTACTGGAAGTTCAGGTGGCCACCGTGGGATCCTCTTAAAGGTCCTCTTGAGTGCCTGAGCATTTAATAATAAACTATCACTTAAAAACCCCAATTACTAAGGAAGATTGCACATTTGTGCGATCTAAGAAAATTTCACGAAAATGAGCTTTAATTATTCGTAAATCGAGCCTCAAAAGTGGGGTTTTAAAACACAAGCGAAATCTGATTTTCATCTTTGAAATCGAGTGTAAAACGATCAAGTGATACCAAAGGAAAAGAGAGAGTTTGAAAAAACTCTATTTCCTTTAAGTTATGAATTTTCAGATTTATTACGCTTACTTTGAAAAATCGTATCTCACTCTCTACAAGTCCAAAATTGGAAAATTTGGTACCGTTGGAAACTAGTTCCAAAGTACTAAAAGTTCCTACAATATACATTCCCATGATTCCCAACGGAAGGCAATCAAAAATTGGCTCAAAGTCACTGTTTTAGGCTTGCGAGACAGTTTTGAGGTTGGTTTTTCGCCAACTTTGGAAATTCGGCAAAATTCACAGAATTTGAACTAGCCTCTCAGATTTGAAACTCAAATAGAGTTACAATCAAAGTTTAAAAAAAAACAAGCGGGACAAGAATTGGAGTTCTGAGCACCAAGATATGGCGGCTCAAAGTTGCTGAAAAATGAGACTGTTGGGTCAATTTTCCAGATTTAAATCACTGACTTTGGAACGTTTGTTGAACATCGAAATGGACTCGGAATGGCACCAAATTTGGCAGTATTATCCTACCATATAAGGGCTATTCCTCTTCCAAATTTTATAGGAAAATTCATTCGGAAAGTTGGCTAACAAAACCTTCAAAGTTTCTAAATCTCCAAGGCAAAGCTGCCTTGCACCTCTAGTTTTCTTTTTTTCAAACCTTTGGCCAATAAAATCCCTAAAACATGTCTCATTTATGATAACCAGATCTAATAAGGATCCAAGATATATTTGGTAGGTGATTTACACCAAGAATTTCGAATAGAAAGTCTCAAATCAAGATTGGTTACAAATCTGTCCAACATGAGGGTTTTCTCCCACAAAGCCAGTTTCGAAATCTGGTCATAAATCACTCAATTCAACTCGAAATTGAGCGTGGTTGGTGGCGTTGAATAATAGATTCATTATGCTAAAATTTCTTAGAAGAAATCATTTTCAAAATCTGTCCACAACTAGCTCATATGTGAGCATCAATTTGCTGCTCAAAACAGAACTCCCAGTGTAAACGTGAAACAGGATAGTCATGTTCAAATGATTGGTATGGACGACTCAGGTGGAACTAGAATGTGCATTTTATACTGTTAGAAAGATGGGAATATCTAGTTTCCAATGACATAGACGGAACTCGATTTAGACATCGGGACAAAAAGTTATAGCTAAAACAAGAACACTGCCAGAGCAGTTACGGGAAAAATTTCCAGTTTTGCTGATTTCCGAAAACACAACATTTGGCCAACCAAATCAGGTTATTTTTTGATGAAACTTTGTACACAACTTATAATACATATATACATAAGAAACAAGTCATTAGAACCTCCAAAATTTGAACTAAAGTGCACGAAATTCACAGGGGCAGAATCGAAAAAATTTCCCTCTTCACATCCTTTGAGTTTCCACCAACAACACAACATTATTCCACTAAATTAAGCACTAAACCAACATTAATAACACCATAATTCATCAAATTAGTCCATCCAATCATAGTGGGAATTCATAGAGCCCACACAACATTTTCCAACATAAATAAGACTACCGACATGCATGCATGAGCTTATAAATGCTATATTACTTCCATAAGACAAGATTTGAGTAGTGGATCATCACTTACTTCCTTAGATCAACCAAGCAGAAATTTTCGATCCTAAGATGCTCAAGAAAACCCTGGAAAGCAGCCCTCTTTCCTAGCTTGATGTGGTATCCAAGTGATTAGCTAAGTGTGGTTAAATTTTGGTGTGATTTGGTGGAAGATTTGATGAAGAAATGAGGAAGAAATTGGAAGAGCTTCTTGGTTCTTTTTCTTTCTTGATGGCCGGCTGTTTGGAGCAAGAGAGAGAGTGTTTGATGCAAATGAAGCTTCCAAGAGAAGCTGAAATGTGTGGCCCAAAATTAAGCAAAAGTCAACTCTCTCCTCACGCGTACACGCGCGCATTTTTTGCTTGATTTCTTTCGAGTTTGTTTCACTAGTTCACTAAACCTCTAATGCACTTGTATTCATACTATTATTATTCACTCTTAATGGTCTAAAAATAATGGTCTTAAGTCCCACAATTTAATCGCGCGCGTAAAAATGCGTACTTCCGATTTAAGCGCGATAAAGTGAACCTTCCGAGAAATTCTTATAACGATAATATAACTAACTAACATTTGAACACTTAAAACGAAATTATTCTTTCAAAGGCTCAAATGGGAGAGCAAATGATAAAATGTGTATAGGTAGAGAAACGAATGCTCAAAGTATCATTCCAAATTTTCAAAACAAACAAGAATAATGCACATTTTTGCTTTCACTTAGATGTGAATTGAATATAATTAGACACAGTGGACATTTCTCAAGCAGAGATTGCCCCAACTTGCAATTCATCAATCAATGTGACTGATTTTATTTTGGGGTTAAGTGAAGGAGAAAAGATATCTCATGGGCCTTTTGAGCGACCTCTTTTAATTTTGAACACTCTTATTGTGTAGCTCGGATCACCAATCTAGCGTACACAAGGATTTTAGAAAGCATACACTTGCGAATTTTCAGGCTGGAGGTTGAAAAAACTCTCAATTCGGTCTTATTTCTTAAAATTCATCATGAAATCTCTTAATGAGCTCAGTAAAGAATGAAATGTACACGAGTATTATACAAAACAAATAATTGTCTGAACAAAAGCTACATTATTGCCAATGTTTGCAAAATTTTAAAAGCAATACATATGAGAAAAAATTCCAAAGAACTCCTTTACACGTGTATACACACTTTTCTCTCTTAATAGCCCCCTTTTCTTTGAGCAATGAAATCCCTTAGATGTTTTGCAGGAGCGCTTTCAAATGAATTTTCAAATTCACATTGTAGGGCCTGCCTAGGAATCAAGTAATTCTTGTAATTTTCAAATTCTATCGGATTAAAATTGCTATCAGATATAGAAGAAATATTTCCACCTTATTGAAACATTTGTTATGAATGCAGGGGAAGGGGGAAAACAAAAGAAAAATATCACGAGTTAGTAAGCAAGACCATAAAATCGGTATGCATGTCCTATGGGAGAACCCTTTTATGCCAAGGGTAGGCCTAGCATGAAAATGCAATCCTCTAGGGTAGGCATCATACAATACCTGATGAATCCGATCAATTGATTGAGTGAAAAATGATTTGAAAAAATTTGGCCAATTTGGCGTGAAAAGAGACGTTTGTCCTAAAAATAAGGACAAAGTCCGAATGGATGGCTTGCTTTGATCGACGCATGATGTGCCAAAAGGGGTAAAATGGTCAAATGCATTGGATGAAATTTGATTATTTATTGAAAATTGAATGGATAACCCTAAAAATGAATTAAACTTAATCAAATAAATTGAATGAAATCAATTGATCAAACGGTTCGAGTGAAATGATGATTTATTCAAAATCGACCGAATTGCCCTAAAAATAGGTAAACTGGTCAAATGGATCGGAAAATTGACTAAACCACCCCAAAAAAGGGTAAACTGGTTAAATGAAATTGAACGAATCTGATGATTTGAATTTATTCAAAATTGATTGAGTTGACCTAAGAATGGGTAAACTAATCAAATGAATTGAACGAAATTGGTGATCTTATTCAAAAATCGACTAGATTGCCCTAAAACGGACAAATTGATAAAATGGACTGGATGGAATTGATAACTCAAATGATCCAATGGACTGAATGGCTTGATGCATTAGTCTATGAGCTTTCTAAAATCAAATTTTGGCCTCAGTTTATTTATCGTCTCAATAGCGAGGAATTGTTTGTGAATTTCTTCAAATTAATGTCCTTTTTGCAAGGGATTTTTACCAGTTTGATAAAATGGCTAAAAAGTGATTATTAGACGCTCATATTCCAAAGATCGCTCTATGAAAATGATCGGATCCTACCTTACCTTGTGCACTACCCCTTTGGATGGTACAAAATGTAAACGTGCAAGTCTCCTTGGATTAAGTATCTGAGACACAAGGTGGCTTATTCCTAACACGGGATCCCCTAAATGGCATTCCCCTTCTAGGGTTTATGCATGATGCCAGTTTATTAAAGCAGTAAAATATGCAATTCGAAATGAAACATGACCTAAGGGACCCTTTATTTGCCAGAGTAAGCCTAAAATGAAATGTATTCATGTTACGCATGTGAAGCATTGAATTTAAACGTGTCACATCAAATGGGGTAGGCTCCTAGAGAGTGCCATGCCAGGACTCTTATTTCCTAGGGCTAATGAATGCAATGGAGACAAAAACCAAGAAAGGTTAGTTCAATCACATAAATACACATAACACATTGTAGCAACAAGATAAAGCAATCAATACAAAGCAATAAAAGAGAAAAAGGGGTTGGATCCCTCCCCTCATGAATAGTGTCCCTAATAAGGCAAGGCAGACTCTACCCTAGGCAAGCTATCATGGATGCATGAGGTATTGGCTCACTAATGCATCTAGACTCGATAGGTTTTAGGTCCCCGAGCCTTCAAACTTGGAAATCAAGGGTCATCAATCCCAAGGTTCTTTGTCGGTGGCTTGAGCGATTCCCCAGACATTGCTACGCACACATCGTGTCACGGCTACATGTCATGAGTGAATCTATCAAAAATCATCAACCTTCAACTAAAAGCTAAAGGCTATGAACCCAAAGCTTAAAATGGAAGATTGAGTGACTCCTCGGATCATGCTACGCACACATCGTGTCACGATCGCAAGTCCAAGTGAGTCACCTAAATTCCTAATAGGGTGGAGTGGCGTGACAAGCCACTAAAGGAAAAAAATGAGGGGTAAAAATTAAAGCGTATGCACGTATGTTTGTGCTCGTTTGGAGGGGAGGGATCAAGAACCAACGCGAGGCTCTAGGGTATGTCCCCCACCCAAATGCAATGCAAAGCGCGGGATAAAACAAGAACAACATACATCCAAACAACCAATCATATATACGCAAGTGAGGGAATAGTTTGATACGCGCGCGAGGCAAAAGGCCCTAAAATGGAAAATGCAACCCTAATATCCAAATGCTATACATAAAAAGGGTAGAAAAAGGAAAAGAATAGCTAAATCAAATGCTTGGACCCACTTAGGAAGTCCCCAGTGGAGTCGCCAACTGTCGCGCCCCACTTTTTGATGGTGTGAAAGGTAGTGTGCGGAATATGTATGTGAACGTGTGTGAAAATGAAAATAGAAGGCCGTGGGACTTGAAAATGTGACGATTTGGCCAAACAAAGTTCAAAAAGGGTTTTTGAATAGAAAATGGAGTCGCCACTTGGTATAGAGTTAGGGTGTACCAAGTCACCCAAAAATGATTTTAGTATTTTGAACGAAAAAGTAAACAAACCCTTTTAAAGAACTTTTAGGTCTACGTAACCAAAGAAAGGGATCGGGGGTCACATTTGATAAGGGAGAAGGCAAAGGCAAAGCCTAAGGCACTCCCTTACCCTAGCAAGAGCTAGTTGCGTGATTTAGCCCCACTTTTCCTAATTCTTCTACCCAAAATATGCGTTGCATGTTGGATGTGACTAATGGATATAAAAAAGGAAAGAAAAATGCAATCCTAATCTAAAATGTCTCTTATTAGGCTTTTGGTCCCCAACCACATGAGTTGTGGTGGCCAATAAGGAAAGCCCTCATAGAGGTCATGAATAATGCAAATGAAGACTCAAATATGAGTGCAAGTGCGAAAATGCAAGAAAACGTGCATGTGTGCGAATGTAAGACAAGTGCATGTGTGCAAATTGAGAAAATAAAGGTGTTTGTGTGCAAATGGATGAAAGTATGACAGTAGATACATATAAGTGCAATTGGGTGCAATTTGTGAGGTAGAAAAACAAGTGACAAGAAGAAAAATGTGTGAATATGGCATTTGCATTGAGAAAATGTGGATAAGAGGGTGAGGGAGTGACATGATGAGTATGAAAGTGTATGAACCTATAGGAATGCATCAAGTCGGGTACGGGAATGACTCCTAATTTCACGACTTTAATTTTCCCTTTGATTAGAAGGAAGAACTAGCGTGCTAAGGCTATTTTGTAGCCACACTCGCTCGTTTCCCTTATCGGAAGGGGACCCTCAAGCAAATGTACCCTATAACTAGCATGAGAATGCAAAAACCTAAAATGAAGGGGAAAGGATTGGAAGATCATGCCAAATGCTAGAAAAAACTAAGAAAAATGTATGAAATGTAGTGAAACATACAAGTATGTACTAACGAGAGGGGACGGCTGTGAGAACCCGTATTGCCCTAATATTTTCCTAGGGTTTTTCCCCTTTAATTGCATGTTTTCTGCATTTTCTGGCTTAGGAAAAATTTCTTGGTGGATTTTATGAGTAAATATAGTTGTGAGATGATTTTTCTAGCATTGGGTAGTTTTTGAAAAAGTACGGATAGAATATGGACGTGGGCCCCACTAGTGCGAAAAGTTCGGAAAAATTCGGCCAATAAGGTTAAGTTTCGGATACTGTGTTAAATTTATCGGGTGTTAAGAGATAAATAGAGGAGGTGATTTGATGGATGTGAGAGAGAAAAAGAAGTGATAAGATTGCATTAATGGAGTGACAAGTGTCACACAACCATTGGTTGGACTTTGTTGGCAACTATTCACACTTTTGACTTTTGACCAAATTGAGTAAATATCTTGAAAAAATTGCTCAAAAATCACCATTTCTTCTCCTCATATGGCCGGCCCTCTCTCTCCAAAAGGAAGCAAGAAACTCTTCAAGTTTTAGCTCCAATCTTGCTCAAGGTGAACCATCCAACCATTTGATCTTGCAATTACTCCATAAAATCCCTTTAGTTAGTGATAGTGAGTGATTTGGTGAAGCTTTCTTGGAGAGCTAAGGTGTCCTACTACTTCCTCTCTCTTGTTTTCTTGGTAAGTGATGCTCAAACTTCCTCCTACACCTAATGATGCTTAAGTTATGCTTAGTAGTGATTAAAGTGCTGAAATTTCTGGTTTTTATCTTGGTTTGAAGTGATTTGGTGAAGTTTTTCTATTTTTGAGGAATTTTCTGGTGTAATATGAATGTGATGTTGTGGTCATCTATGATGGTTGTTAATGAGGGGAAATGACTCTAGTAGATGTGAATTAGTGATAATTGCAATCAATTTTGGATTTGGAAGAATTTCTGGAAAATTAGGGTTCTTGGTTCTTCATTCTGTCCGAAATTTTAGGTCATAGATAGAGGCCGAATTGGACTTTTCTCAAAACATGAAAGTTTTTGGTATTGATGAGTTTGAAGTGTCTGAAAAATTTCAGGGCATTTGGAGTAGTGTAGAGTGAGTTATACCATTTTTACTGTTGCTGTTCTGGGTGATCAGAATGTGCGAACTGCGATTGTAATTGTCTGTTTTGACTGGAATTGGTTTGGATTTTGTTGTTGGTGTCTTCTGATGAAATGTATCTTGATGTCTTAGCTATCATATACCTTTGGAATTTCGGCATTTGGACCTGTATGGACTGAGATAGACGAATTACAGTTTTGTGTGATTTGGGAACCTGCAATTACGGTTCTGGGTTGGTTTTCTGCATTTTTGACCTAGTTGTGCTAGGATTTGGACTGAGTGGCCTTCTACATTGTTGTAGCCCTGTCTTTTAGCTTCAAGACGGTGTATCTTACACCCTAATCCGATAATCGTAGTGCAAGTTGTGCCATTACCGCAAAAGTATGATGAAAACTGTTTTTTTGTTAAGGCCCAAGCTAATGCCATTTCTTAATTTCTGGTTACCTATGATGCTTATTCATGCATATAAACCCTATTGGGGGTTATGATTGGCATGGCTTTTTGACTCGTTATCGAGTCTCATTGTACTTGCTTACATGTTTTAAGACTTACTCTTATTCCGGTCATTTCCTAGCTAACTTTTGTACTTGTACTGCTTTGAGCCTAGTGAACGGCTTTTGGTAAATGAGATGACTTTTGTGTGAAATGTTGGGACTGATTTGAGGATATAATGAAGCCTTAATGGCTGGAAAAGTAAGAAATTTAGGGGAAATGCTGTCCGATTTTCTAGGCCGTTTGGTTCTTTAAGTTGGATTTGCCTTTTGATGGAAATGAAGGGCTTTTGGGTTGTTGACCCTAGGTCTTCATGTTATCTTTTTGTTTCCAAGAAAATCATGTTCTTGCACCCTTGCATTAGTATTTATTTGGCAAGGCATACGACGTGTAGTCGAGCCTCACTTGTGCATTCCGTTTGCTCGATTTGGATATGAAACCTTCAATTGGTTTATTTTGATTATGTTAGGGTTTCTTGGCGATTAAAGCCAATCTGAAGTGAAAGTTGAGCCGGTGAGTGTACCACTGCCTGCTACCCCTTTATGTGAAATATCTGAATATTTGAATACTTGATTTATGACTATTGAAGCCAAGTACTGTTTTGATCAAATGGAGGCGAGGGTGTACTTTATCACACTCGTTCTCTGGTCTGTTCATATGCCAATTTTGAACGTGTATCTGAATCTGCTATCTGTATCTGTATCTGAATCTGTTATCTGTATCTGGATCTGTATCTGTTCTGACGTCGTTTGGAAGCTTGTGTCCAACGACCTTTCTGTGACTTATGAGCTCAAATCCTGTGGCTAAGTTATTCGAGTCGGGCCGGCAAGGGCTTGGACGATTAGATAACAAACCACGGTAGTCTGTTCGGGGATTTTGGGGTATTGAGACCCTTAATTCCGGTATACTCGAGTATTACCTTTTCTGTATCTGATACGGTGAGCGGGCCCGGTAAAGGGGTGTTTGGTGGACGGAATTCGGTGTAAAGAGGGGTCTACGGACACGTTGGTTCTATATACGTTGACGGAGAGTCAACTGGTTTGGATCAAGTACTGCGCTGGAAATTTGGCTCCTGAGAGCCACCTGTATCCTTCTGTTTTGAATCATTGGTTACTTTACTTTACATCTGACATATGTATCTGATTTGTTAAAGGTGAAATGCCATGATTTTAATGCTATCTGTTCGGTACCTCATTGAGCGCAAGCTCACCCCTTTCTATTCCCTTTTGTTTTCCTTACAGGAAATAAACACTTTTGGTCTGGATTTGACAAATGGCTGCCAAATTGAGCTAGTTGAACATATCTTTTGTATAGCTCATGTATTAAAACCCTAAGTGGACTTTTGAGGCGTTTTCTCTTTTGATTTGGCAAACCGTGTATATGTATGAACTTTTGAAAACTTATGTATGTCATTGTGGATTGTAATCGCTAAAGTTCAAATTTGAATGTTTGTTAGCTGTTTCGGTTGGGTTCTGACGAGTCGGTTATTATTCATGGCCGACTCCGGATTTATTTTGTACTTTGGATTATTTTACCATTTAGTAAGTTCCGGAACGCAATAGATAGCTCTAATCTGTACCGTTAGTCCTGGCGAGAGCTGGGCAGGCAGTCCGCTAACCCCTTTGGTTCGCCTTAGGGGAAAGTGGGGCTGTTACAACGGCCTATTGGGTCTAGCATTGGACTAGCCCTTTCTATGAATTCCTACTAGCGTTGGACTAGTGGAAAACGGGACAATGAGCCACAACTAGCGTTGGACTAGTGTGGTGATGTGCATTCATCCATTACATTCATCTATGACTATAGAAAGCAAGTAGACATGCCAATCACCTATAAACACATAGCACATAACACTTAGCATGCTCGACTAAATGCAAGAGCCTAATAAAGCAAATTAACACATAGCAACAAAAGCAAGCAATGAACCTATTACATTTGCTAACTAAAACAAAGGGGGAAGGGGAAAAATGGACAAAATTGCTCTCCAAGCCCTATCTATTACAAGCCAAGAGGTGTACACATACCCCATAAAAGAATGACTTAATAAAAGCGAAAGTAATTGAAATAAATGAAAGGAATTAAGGAAAAGCAAGGAAAACAAAGTAAACATGCAATTCTCACTTAGCACGTTGGATCACATAGGGTCAAATAAAGTCAAGATAAGGGATGGAGTGTACCTCCCTTGAATCGATGCCCTAACGAAGTGAAATTACTAATTTACCCTCCAAAACAATAAAATGGTCAGGGTACCAATTTAATTAAGAACGTTAAAGAAAATATGCAAAACACAAACTCACTTAGTCATAAAGCTCTTAAAATCACGAATTAGGTGCAATTAAACAGAATATGGTGGCTAATTGAATCAAACAAGCAATGAAGTTGCAAAAATTAAAAGCTACTAAGGACCAAATTGAGAAGATTATTCAATTGGTTGGGTCATGGTGAAACAAAGAGAGACTTGGGGGGCCAAAGTGTAATTTTCAGCAATTATTCATGCAATCTTCATGCAAGCTACGTAGACAAAAAGCTTCTGCAACTACTTTCTATTAAGCTTTAATCAACCGAGAATGAAAACTGCTGCACTTCTCATTTCCAAGCTTTGATCAAAACCATTCCATCTAAGCATATAACCATTCCATCATTGCAGGATTAAGACAGCAACTCTTATTGCAGGATTAAAACAAGAAGTGAAGCTGACCATCAAGGGTAAAAAACTAAACAGCAAGCCAGCAATAGAAAAAGGAAAAAGTGCCGCAGGTTTTCTGCAATATTCCAGCTGTGGCTTTCTACATTTAATCATGCCAAAAGCTCGCCAGTCAGCCGGATTCCAGTTATCAAAACTAACTCCAATGCACATGAACTCATCGTAGGAATGCAGCCAAGCATTCGAGATACCCATCAGGGGCGACAAGAACTAAACAGCAAAAGAAAGGGAAAAAATGCAGCAAGAACTCTCTCTGCAGATTCTCATTCGTAAGCTTCATTCGCGAGCCTTTGGCAAACAAAGTATATGCAAAATCTTCGCTCCATCTCCACTCAAAAACAAAACAAATGAAAACTAGGATCATTGGCTATATAAAAAAATCAGCAACCGAGAGTGCGCCTGCTGCCACTTTGGCAGCCGTAACTCAAGTTCACACGAAAACCTTTATAGCTAAACAAGATGCAAGAAACTGATGGCCTTTAGCTCTAAGCTCCCATCAAAAGATTCTGAACATAATCTTGGTAGCGAGCATATTCATGATATCCCAGTCAAGCAATGCATACAACAAACGTTAAACAAACTGCCACTTCAACCACCAAGGTGCAAAAACCATCAAAAGCAAGATTCGGAACAACAAAAATATAGAAAAATCAACGTCCAAGTAAAATAAAAAACAGACATACAATCCTCTTAGCAGAAGTTTTTCCGGCAAAATCTGATGCTCTGGCCACAGCAATCTCAATCAGCACATAAAAGCATATGTGTTCAACAATTGTGGACAATCACAGGAAAATGGCAATAACCGATCCACAGAAACATGCTTGGGGTTGGGAGTTCTAGTGTTTGCAGTTGGAAAAGAAGACAGAAAAATGACTTACAGAGCTTTTGTTTACTGAAATTCTGCAAACGATGAAGGTCGGTTCCCGTAGCGGTGGCGGCTCCGGTCCTTGGGCAAGCCGTTGGCCACTTGTTGGTTACGCTGGAGAAGAAGGGTTGTGGTTGTTGGTGGCTGCGATGGAGGCTGCGCCAGTGGGCTTTGGAGTGAAGTGTGGTGGTGAAGTCCACGGCAGTAGAAGCAACAGACGCGGAATGGTGGTTGGAGGTTCGTGGGCGGCGGTTATGGAGTTTTGCGGGCGGTGGTGGCGATGAGCAGCGATTGCTCTGCTCTCTCTTTTTTGTCCCCGGCCTCACAGAGCTCTCTTTTCTCTGAAACCCTTCTCGGCTCTCCTGGGTTCTCCCTTTCGTTCTCAGTTTCTCAGAAAAACCCCAGCTTCTGTTTCTCTCTCGTTCTTCTTTAGCTTCCTTCCTTCCGCTGCCTTAAGCTCTCCAGCTTTCTTTCTTTGCTCGGTCAAGCTCCTCCCCAGACGAAGCCCTCTTTCCACGCAAAGCTCCTCCTTTTTCAAAGCTCTCTTTTCCTAAGCCCTAGCCGCTACTCCATTTCCCTCAGCCTCCCTTGCCGTCTGCTCTCTCCCCAGAACCCTCGTAGCCCTTTTTTCCTCTACAGCCGTCAACTCAAAACCCCTCTTTCTCTGTTGTTTTCTTTTCCTTTTATATGGGGAATCATACCCCTAAACCCTCACCTCAAAGGTGAGGATGAAGGGTTGATTCCCATATAAAAATCCAGCCATCCGATCCAGCCAAAACCTCCCATGACAAAGGACCATTTTATGCCGCTGCAATGTGCGGCTTTTTCCTTTTTTTTTTTTTATAAATAATAATTTAACACAATATAAATAACTAATGAAGAAAGATTGAATAAAATGAGCGGAACTAGGCATAAAAAGATAAAAATGAAATGCTAATTTTTCTTTCTTTTTCCTTTTTTCTTAAATAGCCCAAAACCCGCAATCGGGTTTCCCCCTTTTTTCATTTTTCATATTTTCCCCAAGAAAACATTGAATTTAAATCAAAACAACTAAAGCATAATTTTTGAATGCTTTTCCTTTTTTCGAGAAATTCTATGCTAAAACTTAAAAATAAAATAATAAAAACTAAAAACTAAAAACTAAAAAAAAGTGAATAAACCTAGCACGACAAAAAAAATAAATAGTAAATGAAATTTCACTCAAAATTTGGTGTCTACAATACCTCCTAAAATCTACCCTAAAGGAGTTCCCATTGGTTATGATCCTCAATCTTTTTGTGTTTATCATTCTGGAGCTCCTGGACATTCTACTGCCAATTGTTGGGTACTTAAACATAAAATTCAAGACATGATTGAGGCCGGAGACATATTTTAAGGAGGAGAGAAGAACAAGGACCAAGTGTTAGCAAAAACCCTCTTCCTACACACAAGGATACCGTTGGAGTTATTACCGTGGATGAGGAGATCAAGGAACCTATTCAATACATTGTCGATGAAGCTGAGATAATAGGGGTAATTGGGGAACCATTCATACTGGAGAAAGAAACCTACGAAGTCAAAGAAAATGCTGATCCTTTCATTCTGGATGTGATACCTTTTGAATATGAACCTCTAGAGCTTATAGTACTTGAATTGCCTGAACAAGCCTCTGTTCTTAATCTACAAGAAGTCCCATGGAATTATAGCGAGCCTATGTTATTGATTGGAGGAGGAGAAGCGCCCAAGAAGGAGGTGCCCGCCGTCACCAGATCTGGAAGAATCGTAGGTGAACCCGCAGTTAACGAGCCATCAAAAGCGAAGGAAAATGCTGCGCCAACAAGACCAATTGTGACTGAAGAAGAGGCCTTCAATTTTCTTAAGATGTTGAAGAAAAGCAAGTATAAGGTGATCGAGCAATTGGACAAAATGCCTACCCAAATTTCTATGTTGAACCTGCTCTTAACTTCTGAACTTCATAAAGAAGCTCTGTTGAAGGTGTTAACTGATGCTCAAGTGCCTAAGAATATTCTGGTTGATAAATTTACCCATGTAGTTGAGCATATTTTGACTTCCAACCAGATTTCTTTTTCTGACGAGGACTTAACTTCTGAATAGATTGGACACAACAAAGCACTGTATGTCTCTATCCGTTGTAATGGAAAGTTATTGCCGAGAGTTTTGATAGACAACAGATCTGCTCTAAATATCTGTCCATGGAATACTTTAGTTAAGTTGAGTTTTCAAGAAGCTAAGCTCTGACCATCTGCGACTGTGGTAAGAGGATTTGATAGAGCACAAAGAGAATCAATGGGAGAAGTGGATTTAGTGCTAGATATCATACCTGCCCAATTCCAAGTCATGTGCCAAGTTATGAATTTTTCAAGCGTGTATAACATTTTGCTTGGACGACCTTGGATTCATTCTTCGGGCGCTATACCATCTTCACTCCATCAGATATTGAGGTTTGTGGTAAATGGCCAATTGATCACAGTATTTGCAGATGATGATTGCACTATGATCATCAACCTCGCATTAGAAGAAGGAAGTGGTAGAAAAGTTCTGGTTTCTCCTCACCATGTGGCCGACATTGTTTCAGTAGGCTGTGTAAGGACTCATGTTTTATTCTTAAAGTAATTAATTTTATAATTATTTGCCTTAGTATTAGTTAAATATATTATCGTTACATGAATCGTTTTTAAATTTCGCCTTATTGCGCGCGAATCGAAAGTTTCCGTATTTCGCGTCAAATCAACTAAGTGGAGATTTAAGAAATTTATATTAGACTACTAAGAGTGAATAATTAGAGCGTTAAAGGAATTACATTTGAGAATTAAACAAACAAGAGAGAAAAGTGGTAGTCAGGGACAGTATACGCGCACTATTCCTAGTTGACTTTTGTACAACTTTTGGCCACAAATTCCCTAAACTTCCAAAGGAAGCTTCACAACACAAAACACTCTCTCTCCTCACTCCATAGTTTGGCCGAAAATAACAAGGGAAAGAAGAGAAAAGCTCCACTCCATCTCACTTCATCTTGCTTCCATTTCCTTCACAAATCACCACCCAATTCCTAAACACCTTGGAGATTAACTTGAGCTTGGAGAAAGGCTTCGTCTTGGGGGATTTATTGGAGGTTTAGTGGTGAAAATTTCTGGTTGCATCCAAGGCTAGAGGTAAAACCATCAACTCATCCAATCATTCTATTTAATTCAAGATTTATGGTTGGTTGTGCAAGGGTTTGAAACCCTAAGCAAAGATAGGTAGAGGACGTGAGGAAATCTGTTTTTCTTGCTTTAAACTCTAAGATAGTGGACTTGGTGTGACCTTAAGGTAGCTGCCTTGAGGATTAAATGCTTGATTAATGTTGTTTATATGTTAAGTGAGTTGATCATGGGTAGAAAAGTGAAAGGAAAATCAAAGGAAGTGGAGACTTAAGCTGGCCAAAAATTTCTGGTCATGTTGCTCTGTGATATTTCAAAATTTTTGATGATTGTTGGCTGTGAAATTGATGTTTATATGTTGTATATGATGTGTACAAAGTGTATTACAAAAATCATTTGATTTGGTTGCACGTGCTTGGTGGGACGTGATAAGGGGAAAGTGGGAGAGAGTCCAAACCCCTTGGACTTGGGAAAATTTCACAAGAGAGTTTAATGAGAAGTTTCTTCCACCTCTAATCCAAGAGAAGCGGGAGGATGAATTTATAAAGTTAAGGCAAGGAACTCTTAGTGTAGCCGAGTATGAAGGGAAGCTCACTAAGCTTTCTAAGTACGCTCTAGAATTGGTGACTAATGAGCGGAAACGGATAAGGCGCTTCATGCAAGGACTCAATGCGGAGATCCAGGAAGGGTTGGCAGTTTTCCTAAATGTTGGTAGTTTTGTTAACTACCTTTCCACGCGAGTTTTTTGCTTGAAATTTGATATAGAAGTAGTCCTCATATGTAAGTTTAAGTGTACCAAATTTGGTGTTACTCTAAGACCATTTCAATACCCAAATGATGTTCCAAAGTTTGCTTTTCAAATCTGGAAAATCCCTGATCAGTGTTCAAATTCCAGCCAACTTTAGACTATTATAACTCAATGCTCAAAATTCTGAATTTTGTTCCGTTTATTGTGTTTGAAACCTTGTTTGGAATTCATATTGTGTTACCAATTTCAAAGGCTAGTTCACTTTCTGTGAATTTTTCAGAATTTCCAAAGATTGCCGAAAAACATGACTGAAACTGCCGTGCTTGTTCAGAACAGCCACTTTGAGTTGAAAATTGAATGCCTTCCATTTAGGATCTTGGAAAAATGTCTTCTAGGAACTTTTAGTACCTTGAACCTAGTTTCCAACGGTGTAAAGTTTTCCATTTTTGGACGTGTCAAACTCAAGATTCAATTTCCAAAGATTGTCGTACAAAGCTGAAATTTTCCGATTTCTTATGAAAATGAGTTTTTGAGAACTCGTTATTCTTCCTTGATATTGATTGATCATTTTAAACTCAATTTCATAAAGGAAATCAGTTTCTCTCATGTTATTAAACCCTCACTCTTGAATCTCGATTTTCGAGATATTGAGGCTTTTCGAGACATTATTTTAATTTGAAAATGAACGTATATTCTTCCTTGTTTGGCAAGGAGTTTGTAAGTATTTATGGGTAATAGTTAATTGTTATGTTTCCAGGCACTCAAGAGGATCTTGAAGAGAATTCCGGAGCCGACCATTAAAGATCTTTTGCACTTACTCCCTTATTGTGATTTGGTGAGTGTCAAGTGCATGACTTGTTGAAATTATGTGAATTGTTTTTTATGGATTGAATGATTGATAATTGTTGAGTCGAGTGTGTACGTTATCACACTCGTTCTCTTTTAACTGATTGTATAACTGAATTGCTCATGACTGAATTGTAATTGATTGACTGGATGTCGTTTGGAATGAATCTCCTTGAACTATAACTGAACTGGGGAACGCCCAAATCTCAATTGGCCGACCTTTCGACTCGAGCCAGTAAGGGCTTGGTCGAGAAGCTCGGTGAACCATGAGATAACTGTAAGCTTGATCTATTAAGAGATCTCGCTTGGCCTACTCGAGTAGTAGTGCCTTTTATAGAAATGTGGGCCCAGGGCGGTTGAAATGGTGGATGGAATTGAGAAGAAAGTGGAGTTCTACGGACTTAATGCCGACCCAGTTGACGGAGTGTCATCGCGGGGAGGTATTTGATCGAGCTTTGGCAAAGCAAGTGGAACCTAACTCCTGAGAGCTCCTGTATCCTCATTGAATGTGGTTAATTGAAAATTGTGAATTGTTTGAATGTTACAGCTTTATTCTCGTTTAAATGCTATTGCTACTTGAACTATGTATTTGCATGTTTTCTGGACCTCACTGAGCGTTAGCTCATTCCATTAGATTTGTTTTCCTTGGCAGGGGGCGAGATGGAAAGAGTTATAGAGAAACCGACTTGAGACAATTTTGATGAGGATTTTGAATGTACTTGACCAGACATCTTTTGGAAGTTGTATATTTTGGAAAAGTGGTTGTATTTTGGAAACTTGTGATGTAAGATTGAATACTCATATATGGAAATGACCTCTTGTCTTTATTTCGACTTTCGTTATTAGTCGTTATCCTTTAAGTTTGAACTGGAATTGTACTGAGTCCTGGCGAGAGTTGGGCAGGCGTCCCGCCGATACCCTTTGGTTCGCCTTAGGGAGAAGTGGGGGCATCACAGGCTGGGTATCTAAGGACAAGTTGGTGGTAGGAATGAATTTGCCAGAAGTCGGTGTTATGATGGCTAAAGAGATGATTCGGGGAGAATATGAGATAGGCAAGGGTCTTGGGCATAACTTGCAAGGAATTCTAGAACCAATAGAGCTTCAAGGGAAGAAGGACACCTTTGGATTAGGGTTCCAACCTACTGCCGAGGTCAAGAAAGAAATGCTGGATCGCAAGAGAGCTGAAAAGGAAGGAAAACAAATTATCAGGAGTATCCCACTGTTGTACTATACTTTTCCCCATCCATCAGAAGTGATTAGATCTGAAGTGGATCCGATCGAAGGGGTGGACATTAGTTTGTATGAACTATTTGTGGGGGTTACTTACGAGGGTGAGCCATCAGAGGATCCAGAATTTCTAAAGGTTTCCATGGAAGCAAATGAAGAATTTGACCAGTGATTTTCTTCCCTCTCGGAGGGAATTTCGGTAAATCTAGGGGTTTGCCTTTGGTTGAGAGATTTGAAAGAAATCATATGCACTGTTCATCTTTTGCATTTCAGTTTTGTAAATAGCTTTGAATCAAATGTCTTTTCAATACAAGTTTTATATTAAATAGCATTTCTTTTGTTAAGGGTGCATATTATGATGTTTTGTCCTTTATTTTGAATTTTAATGAAATACACAGTGTTCATTTTCCAATTGTGTTACTTACACATTGTTATATCTATCTCATTCTTTTCAGATGGCCAAAAATAAAACACATTGACCCTTTGGATATCTCTATTCCGGAATTTGATGATTGCAATCTCGATATCTCTCATGAATTTGAAATTATGAAATAAAAAATTCAAGACGAGAGCAATAACGAGAAAGAATCCGAGTCTTTGTTAAAGAATCTTGAACAATATGAAGAGAAATCCAAACCGAACTTAGAAGAAACAGAAACCATTAATATTGGCACCAAGACCGAGATTAAGTAGATAAAAATTAGCATTTATTTGAATAAGAAGCAGAGAAAAGAGATAATTGAATTTTTGACCATGTTTCAAGATGTGTTTGCTTGGTCCTATGATGACATGACGGGTATTTCAACAGATACAGTTCACAAATTGCCAACGGACCGAAATTTTCCACCGGTGAAACAAAAGCATCGCAAATTCAAACCGGATATGAGTCTCAAAATCAATGAGCAAATTGAGAAGCAACTCAACGCTAGAATTATCATGGTATCACATTATCCTATTTGACTTTCAAATCCAGTCCCGATCCCGAAGAAAAATGGAGAGGTAAACAAAAGCATCGCAAATTCAAACCGGATATGAGTCTCAAAATCAATGAGCAAATTGAGAAGCAACTCAACGCTAGAATCATCATGGTATCACATTATCCTATTTGGTTTTCAAATCCAGTCCCGGTCCCGGTCCCGAAGAAAAGTGGAGAGGTGAGAGTATGTATTGACTACCGAGACCTGAACAAGGCGAGTCCGAAGGATGATTTTCCGTTGCCAAACATACATATCCTTCTGGACAACACCGCTGGGCATGAGATTGAGTCTTTTGGCGACTGCTTTGCTGGATACCATCAGATTCTGATGGCAGAAGAGGATAGAGAGAAAATTGCTTTTATCACTCCGTGGGGAACATTTTGCTATTGAGTATGCCATTCGGGTTGAAAAATGCTGAAGCCACTTATCAAAGGACCATGAGCACTCTGTTCCACGATATGATTCATAAGGAGATGAAATTTTATATGGATGACATCATCATCAAATCCAAGAAAGCGGAGGATTATTTGGTTAATTTCAAGAAGTTATTTGAAAGATTCAGAAGATATAATTTGAAATTAAATTCGGCAAAGTGCGTTTTCGAGGCTCCCGCCGGCAAGTTATTGGGATTCATTGTCAGTAAGAAGGGCATAGAGATAGATCCGAGAAGATTAAAGCCATTCGTGAAATGCCAGTGCCAAAAACACAAAAGAATGTGAAGAGTTTCTTGGGAAAGATTAATTTCATTGGATTGGAAGGTTCATTGCTCAATTGATTTCTACATGTGAGCCTTTGTTTAAATTGTTGAAAATGAATGTACCATTGTATTGGAGTGAAGAATGCCAGCAGGCGTTTGATAGGATTAAGGTTACTTATTGCACCCTCCAGTCTTAGTGCCACCCAAGCCGAGTCGACCTTTGATTATGTACCTGTCCGTGCTCGACGAAGCTGTGGGATGTGTCTTGGGGCAGCATGATGATTCTGGAAGAAGAGAGCAAGCCATTTATTATCTTAGTAAGAAGTTCACATCTTACAAGGCAAAATACACATTTCTTGAAAAGAGTTGCTGTGTGTTGGCCTGGGCAGCTCAAAAGCTGAGGCATTATTTGTTTAGTCACACCACCTACCTTATCTCTCGTTCAGACCCTTTAAAGTACTTATTGGAGAAACCAATGCTGATCGGATGCATGGCTAAATGGCAAATGATCCTTTATGAATTTGGCATCATTTTTACCACGCAAAAGGCAATCAAGGGCCAGGCTATAGCAGATCACTTGGCTGAAAATCTGAGGGAAGATGATTATCAATCGCTTCACACTTATTTTTCGGATGAGGAGGTCTTGTTCATTGGTATAGCAGAGGATATGAATGAGCGATGCTCTGAGTCGAGGCTGTTCTTTGATGGTGCTTCAAATTCTTTCGGAGCTGGTATTGGAGCTGTTCTAGTATCACCTGAAGGAAAACATTACCCCGATTCCGCTAAATTACAATTTTTCTGCACCAACAATATGGTTGAATATGAGACTTGCATTTTTGGACTCAAAATGGCATTAGAGATGGAGATTAAGGATTTAATAGTATTCAGTGATTTTGATTTGCTCGTGCATCAAACGCTCAGAGAATGGATCACTCGGGATTCAAAGATCTTGCCATATCATTGCAGTTTACTAAATTTGGCAAACAAATTCGGAAGTTTGGAGTTCAGGCATATTCCACGTGTCAGAAATATTTTTGCTGATGCTTTGGCTACTTTATCTTCAATGATTCAACATCCAGATGAGTTGGTGATTGAACCTATCCAGATTCAGTTACAAGAAAAGCCTGCACATTGTCTAGTTTTGAAAAATCTTCTGATGGCCGTCCCTGGTATAGTGATATCAAGGAATTTCTCAAAACGGGGTCTTATCCTCCAGGTGCTGATACAACTGCTAAAAGCTTCTTGCGCAGATTATCATCCAAGTTTTTCTTAAATGGAGAAGTGGTTTACAAAAGGACATCAGACTTGGGCCTTCTAAGATGTGTTGATGAAGATGAAGCAGATTATTTGATGAAAGAAGTGCACAGTGGTTTATGCGGATCACATATGAATGGGCATTTACTAGCAAAGAAGATCATGAGGACAGGATATTTTTGGCTTACTATGGAGCATGATTGTGTAGTTTTTGTCAGGAAATGTATTACATGTCAAATGCATGGATATGTTATGCGCACTCTCCCCATAGAATTACACAGTATGACTGCTTCCTGGCCATGTTCAATGTGGGGTATGGATGTAATTGGAACTATTGACCCTCCTGCTTCAAATGGACATCATTTTATTCTGGTGGCAATTGAATACTTTACTAAGTGGGTCGAAACTGAGTCTTACAAGCATGTGACTAGGAAGGTGGTGACCGATTTTCTAAGGAAACACATCATTTGTCGTTTAGGGGTACCAGAGACATTGATCACCGACAATGCTAAGAATCTCAACAATGACATGGTGGATGGATTGTGCGAGCAGTTCAAGATCAAACATCGGAATTCTACTATTTATAGACCACAGATGAATGGAGCTGTGGAGTCCGCGAATAAGAACTTGAAGAAGATAATCCGTAAAATGACTGAAAGACATCGTGATTGGCACAAGAAGCTCCCCTATGCATTAATGGCAGATAGAACTTCTATTCGGACTTCTACTGGGACAATGCCTTACAACCTCATGTACGGAATGGAAGCAGTTTTGCCAGCTGAGGTTGAAATCCCTTCTTTGCACATACTAATGGAGGCCAAACTAGATGAAGTTGATTGCATTAAACAACGTCATGAGCAATTGTCTTTGATTGATGAGAAGAGATTAAATGCCATTTGTCATGGTCAGTGCTATCAAAAGAGAATGGCCCGTGCTTACAACAAGAAAGTCAAAGTGTGATTATTCGAAGAAGGAGACAAAGTGTTGAAACGGATTTTGCCAGTACAAGAGGAGGCCAAAGGCAAGTTTGCCCCAAATTGGCAGGGCCCTTTTATTGTCAAGAAGGTATTGCCTGGTAGAGCACTTGTTCTCACAGAAATGGATGGTCAAGTTTTCCCTCAGCCGATCAATTCAGATATGTGTAAGAAGTTATTTATCTGATAAATGAAAGTTTCTTTTTAGGGTTAATGCGAAGAATGGAATGAAAGTCAGACCTTCTTCCTTTCAAATTAAACATGATATCCCTAGTTGTCCCTTTTGAGTTTTCAGAGTAAATTATTTCATTTGGCAACCCCTGAGGATCGCAAACCCCATACTGGGGCAAGTTTTAGTTGAAAGAGAAAAAAAAAGAAAACCTCAAAAGGTAAAAAATTATAAGGGAACAAAAACAAAAGGAAATTAAAGAAAAGAACTTTGGTTAAGAATAAACTGGGGCAATTTTAGTTGAATCCTAAATAGGGTTAATATGAAGATGCGGTCTTAGGTGATTTAAACACTTATAAAATCTGCCTTCAAGTCTTAACTTTTCTAAGCACCCCATAAGACCCCATTACAAAAGCCGAAAGTCTTGACTTCCGTTCTTTGCATCACCTCTTTTAGGAAATTTTCTGATCAAATGGCAAATGATATCAATACACCTTCACCTAATTTGCAAGGGAAGGATTGTCGCATTGATGCCATCATTTCTTAAACACATTTTGAGTTGATAAAGGCTATCAGTAAGATTTATTCATCAGGTGAAAACACGAAAATGCACCTTTGAAAAAGAAAGAAAAAAGAAAAGGAAAAAGAAAAAAGAAGAAAAAGAAAAGAAGAAAAAGAGAAAAGAAGAAAAGAAAAGAAAAATGAAAATGAATATAGAAGAAAAGAAAATAAAAGGGTGGGGGTAGCCTTGGTGGAAACCCGAAAGGGCACTAAGGTAGGATTTTTATGAAGAAGAGTGAGCTCAGAATGGAATGGCTGGTGACTCAGTTCATTGAAATTTCTCTTCACCTTGTGGTTCTGTTGTCGACATTGAATTCCGAGGGAACGATATCCAAAGGGTCAAACGTGGTATTTTGTTTGAGATCAAAGTACTTTGGTTTCTCAAGCGTAAATTATTGAGTTTCCAGGTTCATTTCTCTTTCAATAAAAATAAATGATTGTTTTCATGTTATTGGGATTTTCATCATTGTTGCGTAAATAAAATAGTCTTTCATGAGTCTCATGGTCTCATTTATCTCGCTAGATTTATCAAATGGCAATCCCTGTAATTTATCGTAATTGATTGGATGTCGGATGTTATATTTTATGAGCATTGGAAGCTAGGAAGATTTGACACAGTTCTCAGAGTAAAGTTCAGTTTTTCGCTACACCGGGGAGGAATGCTCAAATACTCATGTTGACATATTTCTTGAAAGCAGGATTGATCGGATGGTGGTGGCATTATCTATCATTATGATTATTTCTCTTTTGCAGGTCCAATGGTCTAATAACATCACACTAGGGTAAATTTTTTTTAGAAGAAATCGTCTGTCTCTATTTTCAAAATTCTACAAAAAGCATTTTGCAAATAATCTTTCTAATTTTACAGCAAGATCGGGTTTTATCCCACTTGTAAGGCCCAAGACAACCTAAGAGGGGGGTGAATTAGGTTGATTAAAATCTTAATCAAATTTATGCAATTTTTGCTTAATAAAAATTTACCTTCTTTTCTAGTAATGATCAATCAAATAGATTAGAAGAAGAGAGCAATATTGATTCGACAAACAAGTATAGATAAGCAATGAGAATTTTATTAAAAAAAAAGAATAAGATAGAATATCAAACCGATTGTCTACCAAGCTTTCCTCAAACTTGAAGACCAATCACTAGGTTGAGCAACTTCTCTTTGATGAAAGATGATCAACTAGATGTACAATGGAGGGAGCACTTCCTCCTTGCCCTAAGCCACACTTAGTCAAGCTAAGAAGTTTTACAATCACTCAGATAACCCTCAACAAAGCTACACTAATGAAACTTTCAACCACAAGAGAAATGCTCACAAGAAATTCACACCACTTGGAGAACAAATCTAGTTTTGGAGACTATTTTCTAGCTAAAATATCTCTTGAGATCTTGTAAACAAAGTGTGCAAAAGTCCACCTCTGATTCAGAGTCGTTTGTATTTAAAGGTAACCAAGAATGGGCTTCATTAATGCTTCCAACGGATAGAAGGCAGATGAAGAGTCAGCTAGCCGTTGGGGCTGTCGGACGTCCGACAGATTAGTCATCGTCCGAAAAGACAGTCAAGTTGTTGTTCGGACGTCCGAGCTTCTGTGTCCGAACGTCGTCCAGAGAGTTATCAAAGCTTCGTGGAATTTTTAGGACGTCCGATGAGATTGATGTGTGTCCGAAGCATGCGTCCGATCCTTCAGGACGTCCGATGCTTCCTTACGAGCGTCCGACAGAATTTTGGCAGAGAGTCATCAACACTTTGTGGAATTTTTAGGACGTCCGATGCGATCGATGTGCGTCCGAGGAGTGCGTCCGATCCATCCGGACGTCCGATGCTTCCTCACGAGCGTCCGACAGAGTTTCCTTCTTGATGTTCTTCATCCTTTCGGACGTCCTACAGCTTCCTTTCGGACGTCCGACATGAGTGCCCTGTTTTTGCTTCTTCTTTTGGTTGATTTTCTTTCCTTGACACCTTTGTACCTGATTCTCTAAAAAGCAAAACACTTATATTTGAAGAGAATTAGATAAACATTTCAAAGTGCTTTTGTGATCATCAAAATCAAGAATAACATTCTCCCCCTTTTTGATGATGACAAAACAATGATTTGAAATGAAATTTGATGATTACAAATAGGCTCCCCCTTTCTCAGTCAAACGAAGAACAAAAATTGAAAAACTCCCCCTCACTTGGCTACTTCACAGATTTATTCAATCATTCAAAAATAGTTAAGCAATTGAAAAACTCCCCCTCACTTAGTTAAGCAATTTATTCACTGATTTATCCAAAAACAGTTAAGCAATTGAGAAACTCCCCCTCACTTGGCTACTTCACAGATTTATCCACATATCCAGTCAATTCATACCTTTTCTCCCCCTTTTTGTCATCACAAAAGTCACAAGTAAAGAGACATGTCAAGAATCAGTAACATAAAAAAAACTAAACATTCTTAACAAAATAGCTTACGAGCATCACAAAACATTACAAGCACCATTACAACCACATATCCAGTTTTGAACATTATAAGCACCAGAATTAAAGAAAACAACAAAAAGAATCCAAGACAACCATCTAACACCTAGCAAATAGAAAACAGTCAAACAGAATGCAAATGATCCGAATATGGCGAATGATCCTAAATGGTAAACTAAGTGGACCCAGGTGTCCTTCGAGTAAGCAGATACTGAGAGAGATCCTCCCCCTCAGTGTCTTCATCATCTTCAACATCTTCACCAACTGGTTTCTTGCCTTTATCAGATGTGGAAGGATCATGAGGTGCCACCGGAGTAGAGGTGAGATCGATGGGAGCAGGACTCATGGAGCGAATAGGAGCTGATGAACTTGGATCATTAGAGCGTGGCTCTTTGCCATGAGAAATTTCCTCAACCACAGGTGGGGGAAAGAGAAGACTCTTTTTATCCAGAAAGTCTGCTTGTTGCTCAGATGTCATGGTGAGCATGAGACCATGTTCAAGAAATAGAACATGTTGTTTAAGATCACGAAGGAGCTCAACCACTTCAGAATTTGAAGAAGAAGATGCCTTAGTGGCAGTCTTCCTAGGATGAATAGAAGTCAGTGCAACAGAGGATACAGTGTGAAAAGGATCATGTGCAGCCTTAGATCTAGGTTCATTAGACATAACCCCCTTATAAGCCCACAAATTATCTCTAAAGACAAGATTCTTGCGCTCAAAATAAGCCTTAGTAAAGGCAGAAGAAAACGTTTCTTTGGGACAAACACCAAGGATTGGTACTTTGTAAAACTCAAAGATCTTCTGAAGAAATTTTCCATAAGACAGTTTTCTACGAGAATCAGTGGTGAAGCGAAGTAAAAACTTGCATATGACAAAGCCAAAGTCAATGCGAATTTTTTTTTTCTCGAAAATAATAAAAAAAATATAGCTCCATTTTATTGGCATCTGTCCTATGACCATCAGTAGGTACAAGCAAATTTGAAATGATTGAGAAAGCAATTAGATTCACAGGAGCAAGGTCATTCAGTTTTGCATCAGCAGGGGCAGAAAACTTATTTTGAAAATAAGACATCATCTTAACTCTATCAAAGTGATTATCAGCAGTGGGATGCTCTTCATAAGAAAAGAAATTGACAATTTTACTTTTGCATCCTGGTTCAATAACAGTATTTAAAACAGCATTCACAATCTCAGGATCAAACACTAAATCTACCTCATTTACCCTGGACATAATTTCAGTGTGATCAGTGCCTTTCCTAAGATTGGCAAAGAATTGATATAGCATTTCAGGGTAATAAACGTTAGGCATGGAAATGATATGTGACCATTTCTGAAATTCAAAGAGACGCAGAATATACTCTAAACCTATTTTGCGAAACTCAGAGAGATTTACGGTACGTTGAGGAATGAAACCTTTCTGGGTTATCAAGGAATATTTTTCTTTGGCAGCAGCATCAAAGAATGGGGAGACGGTGGTTAATTGGGAAGGCTGTTCAGATGGAGTTCCTTGTCCGGATTCAGGCTGAGCGGAAGGCCGGGAAGTTTGAGTCTTTACTGCTCCCCTTTTGAAGCGTTTGGATGATCTTATGACCCTAGAAGAATCCACATCTTCATCCCTGAGTGTATGCTTGCGTCCGGCAGGGACTTTTCCTCCTCTTAGTTTCACCATTGTGTGAAATGCGTGAGATGTATGATGCTAATGATGCACACAGTAGTATGGGAGTGAATCACACAAGAATTTTGGGGTAAACGAGCCTTGAAAATGATTGAACAGAGTGGCTATGAGAAAATAGGATTTTGAGAGAAATTTGGGAACTGTCGAAATGTGATGAAATTTGATGAGAAGATCAGGAAAATGAACTCGCAATGATCAGGAGAACTGTTTGGTTGAGTCAATTTTGGAATGAGTGCTTCAGAAAAGCACGAATTGAGTGTGAGAAGGATAGAGGTTTCCGTCCGAGTGAGAAGAGAAGAGGAGAGTTCTGAAGCAAATGAGGAGGGAAGTCACTTTAAAAAGTGTACCGTTGCATTGTCGGACGGCCGAACATAGTCGTGCGTCCGACGGTTTCGTCCGAACAGATGTTTTCTGGGAAAATAACTGAAGAACATCATCGGACGTCCGTTCATCTGCTTTAGGACGTCCGAAAGCTTTGAACAGAAAAAGAACAATTTTAAGATGATTTTTCGATTATCCCTAATTTTGATCTTAGATGAATGAATTGATCCAATGGCAAAGCTTTTGTAAAAATATCAGCAATTTGATCTTCAGTGCAAACATAATTCACACAAACTTCACCTTTTGAACAAGATCGCGAATAAAGTGGTGCTTTATATCTATATGTTTTGTCCTAGAATGATGAATTGAAATTTTGGTCAAATTTATAGCACTGGTATTATCACAGAATATAGGCATGCAATCATATAACAATCCAAAATCATTCAAGGTATACTTCATCCATAAAAGTTGAGCACAACATGCACTAGCGGCAATATATTCCGCTTCGGTTGTAGACAAAGAGATTGCATTTTGTTTCTTGCTAAACCTAGAGACTAAGCAATTACCAAGAAAGTGACAAGTTCCACTAGTACTCTTTCTATCCACACGACAACCTCCAAAATCAGCATCCGAATATCCATATAGTGCAAACTCACTAGATCTAGCATACCAAAGACCATAGTCTAATATACCTTTCAAATACCTAAAAATCCTTTTAACAGCATTCAAATGTGATTCTTTTGGACAAGATTGAAATCTAGCACACAAGCAAACAGCAAACATAATATCGGATCTACTTGCAGTTAAATAAAGTAAGCTTCCAATCATACCTCTATAGTGCTTTTCATCCACATGTTTACCTTCTTCATCTTTGTCAAGTTTTGTTGAAGTGCACATTGGAGTTCCAACTTACTTTGAGTCCTCCATGCCAAATCTTTTCAGCAATTCCTTAGTGTATTTTACTTGATTTATGAAAATGCCCTCTTTGGCTTGATGTATTTGAAGTCCAAGGAAGAAATTTAATTCTCCCATCATACTCATTTCAAATTCACTTTGCATAATGGTGGAAAACTCCTTGCATAGACACTCATTAGTGGCACCAAAAATAATATCATCTACATATATTTGCACAATAAGAAGATCATCTACATATATTAGCATTGTGTCTAACTACCCACATGCATTTCATCCCTTTGTTCAGATTTCTTTTCACATAGCAATCTCCTTTCAAATGCCCTTTTTGACAACAAAAACCACACATAATGGAAGAATCCTTAACATGTAATGGTTTGACATATCTCAATCCACTTCTTCTATATGTTGTGAAACCATGTGCATTTTTGTTGTGTGCTAATGTTCTTTGATGAGCAGTAAGAAAGGTAGATGACATGTTCTTTTTGAGAAAATCTTGCTTTCTTGCTTTCAAAGTCTCATCCAAGTTGTCCATTCTTTTCTTCAAATCACCATGTCTTTCCTTCAGCATTTCACAAATACTTGTCTTTCTATCAAGCTCATTCTGAACATCAAATCCGGCTCTTACAAGACATTCATTGTCAGTCTTTAGTTGTTTATTTTGTTGAAGAAGACTTGCATTTTCATGAATGAGAAAAGCAATTTTCTGTTTTAGCTGCTTGTTTTTATCATAAGATTCTTTCAAGGCATTATGCAGTTTTTCAACGAAGGATTCAAGATCATCATCTTCTTCATCATCACTTTCAGATTGAGAGTGTATGGAAGTTACCTCATTATCTCCAATAGCCATGAAGGCCATTTGAGCTGACTCTTCCTCTTCTTCAACTTCCCCTTCAGAGTTGCATTCATTCCAAGTAATCTGGAAGTTGTTGAATCTTGGCTTTCGATCAGCTTTCCCATCTTTCATTTTCTTCATGGGGCATTCGTTTGCATAGTGTCCAGGCTATCCACATTCATAGCATTTGTCCACTTGCTTCTTGTTGAATTCTTGTTTTCCTTTGTTCCTTGCATTTGATGAATAATTTTGGAATTGATTGCTAGGTCCTCCCCTTCTAAACTTCCTTTTATTCAGGATTCTCTTGAAGCCCCTTGTGATGTGAGCAAGATCATTATCATCACCATCCGAGTCTTCATCATCCAAGTGAGCTGGATCATCTTCACCTTGAGTAGTCTTTAGAGCAATGTTTCTCTTTGCTCTAGCATCCTCTTCCTCCTGCACTTTAGATTTCAACTTCAACTCATAAGAGGTTAGTGAGTTAATGAGAGATTCAATAGGCACTGAATTTAAATCCTTAGCCTCCTCTATTGCAGTCACTTTATTTTCCCATTCTTTGCCCAATGCATTGAGAATTTTCCTGTTCTTCTCTCCCAAGGTGTACTCTTTGCCCAACACCTCGAGATCTTTGATCAAGTCATTGAACCTGCAATACATTTTGTCAATATCCTCAAGAGGTTCAATTTTAAATGATTCATACTTTGTGACCAAGATAGCCTTTTTCTGTTCTCTCACATTGTCACCACCCTCATGGATTTCTCCTAGCTTATCCCACATTTCTTTGGCCGATTTACAGCCTTTTACTCTAATTGATTCATTTGAATCTAAGGCACTATACAGAACATTCATGGCTTTGGCATTCAGTGTGAGATTAGTCCTATCTTGAGCATTCATTTCAGCTCTTCTTTTTGGCCGAAGCAACCCTGTATCTGCATCAAGAAAGTTAGCTTCATGCGGTCCTTCACTCACAATAAACCATAGCTCAATATCAATAGATTGCAAAAAGATAATCATCCTTTCTTTCCAGCTAACATAATTGGAGCCACTGAACATGGGAGGCCTAGTAACAGATTGTCCCTCAACAAACATAGCATGACTGGTTGTCATCTTTACTCCAAGCCGTTTGAGCTTAATCTCTAGGAGACCAAGCTCTGATACCAATTGTAAGGCCCAAAGACAACCTAAGAGGGGGGGTGAATTAGGTTGATTAAAATCTTAATCAAATTTATGCAATTTTTGCTTAATAAAAATTTACCTTCTTTTCTAGTAATGATCAATCAAAATAGATTAGAAGAAGAGAGAAATATTGATTCGACAAACAAGTATAGATAAGCAATGAGAATTTTATTAAACAAAAAAGAATAAGATAGAATATCAAACCGATTGTCTACCAAGCTTTCCTCAAACTTGAAGACCAATCACTAGGTTGAGCAACTTCTCTTTGATGAAAGATGATCAACTAGATGTACAATGGAGGGAGCACTTCCTCCTTGCCCTAAGCCACACTTAGTCAAGCTAAGAAGTTTTACAATCACTCAGATAACCCTCAACAAAGCTACACTAATGAAACTTTCAACCACAAGAGAAATGCTCACAAGAAATTCACACCACTTGGAGAACAAATCTAGTTTTGGAGACTATTTTCTAGCTAAAATATCTCTTGAGATCTTGTAAACAAAGTGTGCAAAAGTCCACCTCTGATTCAGAGTCGTTTGTATTTAAAGGTAACCAAGAATGGGCTTCATTAATGCTTCCAACGGATAGAAGGCAGATGAAGAGTCAGCTAGCCGTTGGGGCTGTCGGACGTCCGACAGATTAGTCATCGTCCGATCCCATCGTCCGAAAGACAGTCAAGTTGTTGTTCGGACGTCCGATGGGATTTTATCGTCCGAGCTTCTGTGTCCGAACGTCATCCAGAGAGTTATCAAAGCTTCGTGGAATTTTTAGGACGTCCGATGAGATTGATGTGCGTCCGAAGCATGCGTCCGATCCTTCAGGACGTCCGATGCTTCCTTACGAGCGTCCGACAGAATTTTGTCAGAGAGTCATCAACACTTTGTGGAATTTTTAGGACGTCCGATGCGATCGATGTGCGTCCGAGGAGTGCGTCCGATCCATCCGGACGTCCGATGCTTCCTCACGGGCGTCCGACAGAATTTCCTTCTTGATGTTCTTCATCCTTTCGGACGTCCTACAGCTTCCTTTCGGACGTCCGACATGAGTGCCCTGTTTTTGCTTCTTCTTTTGGTTGATTTTCTTTCCTTGACACCTTTGTATCTGATTCTATAAAAAGCAAAACACTTATATTTGAAGAGAATTAGATAAACATTTCAAAGTGCTTTTGTGATCATCAAAATCAAGAATAATACCACTGACCAATGTTATTTACGGCAGGATCGGATTTTATCCCACTGACCGATGTTACGGCAAGATCGGGTTTTATCCCACTGACCGATGTTATGGCAGGATCGGGATTTATTCCACTAACCCATTTTATGGCAGGATCGGGTTTTATCCCACTGACCGATATTATGGTAGTATAGGATTTTATCCCACTGACCTTTTTATGTTTGCATATTTCAGCTCACAACCAGAATAACTACAGGTAAGTATTTTGTGTCTACGTCTTTATTTCGAGTCTCTTCGAAACTCAGACAAAGAGGGACACGCTATACATACCAAAATTTCATTTATTTAATTTTAGCTTTATTTTTTTATTATTTATTTAATTTTAGCTTTATTTTTTATTTTTTTTTATTTTAATTGATTAAATGATAGTCAGTGTTTATTGTTGCTTATTTGTATAAATTAGGTTCTTCATTTTATTTTTAAGATATTTTTACATTAAATTTTTTATAAAAAAAGAAGGAAAAATTCTCACAAAAATTAAAAAAAATTGTATTTAATCATTTTAGATTCAATTTCTTTAAGATAAATGAAAATTTTGCAATGCATTTGCAATTAGGAATTGACATTTTGTTTACCTAAATTGATTTTGAAAAAAAAATGATTAAGCAGTCGTTCTGCACCCGCGCGTGCAACGCATGCCCATCTTCATGTTTGCGGCAAGAAAACCAGAAACAAGGACGCAGAGCTGGAGCTTGGTACAATTTGCCTCTTCATCCATTCTGCCCCAAGCATTTTCCAGTACAATGACAGCTCACCTCAGTGGGAATCATCAGGAAGCATCTAGAGAAATATGATCTAAAGGCTCCAAATGATCTCCAAGAAACCCATCTTTCATCTACACCATTGCTGTGAGGGTTTAGGGACCTTGGTTTCCTATAAAAAGAAAAAAAAACGCAACAAGGGAAAGGAATAATGAAGAGGGGCTGCGGAACAAGGAACCAAGAGAGAAAAGTAGAAGGAACCGAGAGTAAGAGAGAGAGAAAAGGGTTTCGGGCTGAAAGAGAGCAAAGAGGAAAGAAAGAAACAACTGAACAAGAAAAAACAAGAAAAACTAGGAAAAGAAAGGGAACAAGAAAGGAGGGTTTCTGAGGGGAATACAGGGAAAGATAGAAGGGACGAGAGAAAAAGACGAAGGAAACCAAGCTTCGGAAAAAGCAAGGCTGAGGAGCAGAGGGACAAACGACCGCCACCACCTTACCAGAATCCACTACCATTGCTGTCAATCATCACTAGAAGAGCACTGTAATGCGTTCTTCCTTCCTTACACACCTTTAACCTTTGAAATGAGGGTTATTTGACTTATTTGTTTCTATCCCTTTCTGGTAGTAGAATTTTTTATCTTTTCTGGGGTTTATGCATAATTTCTGGTGTTGGTGAGGAAGTGTGTTGGGTTGCTATAAGTTCAGTGAAGCTCCGAGAAGAGCTCGACCAGTCCAAAGCTGGTCGAAGCTTGTGAGTGTAGCCGAAAGTTGGGAGAGACAGTTTACTTTTGCTGTTTCCTTGTCTTTTACTTGCATTTTTATAGTCCAAAGCTGTGTCCTTTTTGCTGTTTGTTTGCATCTTAGGTATGTTAATGCCTGTTTACAGTCCGAATCTGTTTGGTGCTATTCCTAGAATCCGTTCCTAGGCTGCAGTTTAGTGGTAGGATGCTTGCTGTGAGAAAGCAAATGATGTTTACATGGGCTTTGTGGTGTGATGTTTCATGGGTTTCATGTGACAAGGAGAATCCATGTCTGATGTTTACATGAGAAAGAGAAGGAAGTCAGTATCTGATGTTTACCATTTTGTTTCAAACAACGTTTTGGTTATTCTCTGTTTCATGGTATGATAATGATAATATATAGAAATTCTGTTTTGATGACCTGCTATGTGTGACAGCCCCACCTCACCCTAAGGCAAACCAAAGGGTTCGACGGACCGCCTGCCCAGCTCTCGCCGGGACTACAGATCCGGAACAAACGTAAACCCTACCAAACGCTCAAAAGAACGTCGAGAAGAAAGCATTCACCATCCGAAAATCCAAACAAGCATAACAACTTTCTATAACCCTAGAACAGAACATTTCCAAACCAAAATAACTCATGAACATGGTTAAGCACTTTTATATACACATGTTTGCAAATTTACAATTCAAAAGGAAAACGTTGGACCAAGATACATTTAAGGTTTTCCATACATCGAGATGTTACACAAAAGAAGATTAAAACTAGCTCAACTCATGCTTCAAAATATCAGAGTCTCCAAAAGGTGGTTTCCTGCAAGGAAAATAAGGATAATGGAACAGGGTGAGCTAGAAGCTCAATGAGGTACCAAAATAATAACAGTCAAGAACCAAGGAACTTCATGCTCAATTAATCACATAGGTGTATCAAATAAGGAGATGAGCAAAATAACTTAGATAGAAAGGATACATGTGGCTCTCAGGAGCCAAATCCCCGTTGCAGTACTTGATCCGACTACGTTGACCCTCCGTCAACTTCCAAATAAGGAAACCAGTCCAATAGAACACCACTTTAACGCCAAATCCCGTTCACCAAACATACCCCCTTACCGGGCCCGAACGCCAAATAGAAACAGGAATGGTAATACTCAAGTATACCGGAATCAAGAGTCTCAATACTCAAAGATTCCATAAAAAAAACAGGCACCCACGGATTGTCAATTTCCTCAACCAAGCCTTGCATGGCTCGATTAATATAACTCCCCATGAGGTTGAGCTCAGGTTTAACAAGGAGGTCGTTGGACACACTTCCAAACGACATTATAACAAGTGCAGGTAACAGGCTCAAGTTCATAACAAGTACAAGTAATAGATTTCAGTTTGTACAACACAGGCAAGAGAACGAGTGTGATAAAGTACACCCTCGTCTCAATCAAACTAAACAGGATTCATAGTCATTCATGTCATAGATTTCAAGTACAGATAACTCAAATAGCAACAATGCAAGGGAGTGGTACACTCACCAGTTCAAATAAGGATAACTTCAAAAGTTTCCTTCC
>NW_020864703.1:53929-139920 GCF_003713205.1 Coffea eugenioides
AAAGGCATGAACAACCTCAAAACCCTACCTACAATGACTGCCCAACTCCAAATTTGAAGTAGAAAATGAAAGTAAGATCGATACTAGGAAAACAGGATTTTCCAGTTTCGCGCAACCCTATATGAAAAATCATATCTCAAGTTTTGTACGTCCAAAATTAGTAAAAGTTATACCATTGGAAAATACATTCAAAGGGCTATAACTTTCCAGAAAACACCCTCATAAGATTCAAAATGCAAGTCAGTCAAATTCAAGCCTCAAGTTGCTGCTTTATCCAGTGAAAGACAGAACAGGTACAATATTTCAGTCGACTTTGAAAAATCACCATAAATGGTACAGACATAAACAGGGTCTGAAATTTACACGGTTTATAACACTATGAATCTAGTTTAAAACGCAATAAATGGAACTCAATTCTGACATTCCTACATCAAGATATAGCAAATTTCCTGAGACTGTACAGAAGCTTCGCGAAAATTTTGACAGCATTTCCCTTGTCTTTCTTTACTTTCCAACCAAACCTCAACACCCACAAATCACAAGCTATCAAACACCTTTAATTAGAGCCACAATAAGGCTCGAATACGAGTCATAAACCAAATCCACATATCACTAGAGTAAAATCATATGGGACGTATAAGTGTAAAATCAAACTAGGACATATGCGGAAACGAAGTTTGGGTTGGAAAACAAAAGGCAGATTTGCTGTTGCTTAGCGGAATTAACACAACTGAAGCTATCCTTATCCGATTGGGGTGAAATTTATACCGTTTCGAAGATAAGACAAAGAGCTAAAATTTGGATGAAGATCACTCAGTCCAGTTTGTAGTGTATCGAAGTCAAAATTGCCATTTACAGAACCAGAATCTCACATTCGAGCTTGTTAACCGCCTTATGCGTAACGATAATAACTCAGGCTACCGAAATCAAAACGAGGTGATTCCAAGGGCGTTGGAAAGCTAAGACATATACCTACATTTCTTATGAATACCTCCAAAGCCAAATGATGCATTTTCATGGTAAAAAAAATGGAAATTTCCACGAAAACAGAAATCCGGAGGCGAAATAGGGCTCACGGGCAGTCAAGGGTATTTCGGTCATTTCACAAGATACAGTGCTAGGATCGAGCTGAAATTTTGTAGATAGCTATTTTACACCATTTGATACAACTTCCATGTTTTGGCCAAAATCTAATTCGGTAAGGATCAGGGTGAAAAGTCACGGTCAGATTGGGTGAAATGACAACCCTGTTCGCTGAACTCCTACCTAGGCCAGTCTGGTTATTTCCGACTTTTCACAAGCTACCGAGCTCATATTGAGCTGAAAATTTACAGGCAACTATAAAACATCATTCTATACAACTTTCATGTTTTAACCTAAGGCTAATTCGGTCTCTAACATGCTCAACTAAATTCGGACAGAACAGGCTTGTTTGGAACCCTAATCTGGAATTTTAGTTTCAAACCAACAATTTTTCACAAACAATCATTTCCAACACATACCAACTCCATCTTACACTATAACAAACCATTAATCCATGACTAAACAATCATTTATATATTAAACCAAAAAATCCTCAATAATTAGAAAAATTTGCACATCTCAACCATAAGTCATGAAATAACCCCTAAAACCATCTCTTTAACTCACATAAGCCACTAATTAAACATGATTGAGAAGAAAAGAGAGGTTCCTTAGCTACTCACTTTACCAACTCAAGAAAGGAAGCAACTTAGCACCTTGGTCTTCCAAACCACTTCACAACCAACCTTAATACCACTAAACTAAGAGGTTTTATGGAGGAAATCCAAGTTTAATCGGTTAAATTGTTTGATTGGAGCAAGAAATGAAGAAACAAGATGAAAGCTTTCCTTTCTTTTCTCCTTGTGAAGCTCAGCCAAGATGATGAAGAATGAAGGTAAGTTTGGATCAATTTGGTACTTATTTGGTAAAGGTAGTAAGATGGTCAAATGTCAAAGTCCAACCTTCAATCACAAGGTGACACTTGTCACCCTTTAAGCTTGAGATTATCTTCTTGTCTCTCCAAGACCAATCCATTTAAGTAACCTCTAATTATCTCTTAGCACCTAGTAACTAAAACCCGGTATACTAAACTTAACCTAATTGGCCAAATTTTACCGAACTTTCTGCACTAGCGGGTCCCACATCCGGTATACGCTCTTAATTCCTACAAGACTAATCGATACTAGAAAAATAATTTAAAAACTATATTTACTCATAAAAATTATTTTTAAAATTTTTCATATAAATAAAATGTGAAAAAGCGTGCAATTAAAAGAAAATAAAACCTAGCAATTAAGAAAATTACGGGTTCTCACACTATGCTTAAGGGAAAAACAACGAAATTGTAGCAACTCTTCCAGATTTTTATGCTCTTATGCGGAACTTTTATGTCTAGAAGTCAAAACCTTATATTGGAAAGGGAAAAAAAAGTTTTGTGGTTTTGATACATTGTGTCAATTCTTGGTTGAGCATATCTAAAATCTTGTAAGGGGGCCGAGAGTCGCTGCAACAGGGTTGGAGCTCCTTGCTTTGTTGCAGCGAAGTCTTGGCTGATGCGTTGTTTGGTCACACGAAGTCTTGGTTTGCTTTGAACTTTCGGTTTGCTGGCTATTAGAATGTGTTATAACTTGAAACAATGTGCGGTATAACAGCAGGCCGCAACATGGCATTTGTTTGTTGCAACAACAACCATTGTCTGCAATTTTGAAAAATTAGTTACTTCAGCTGAAGTTTTGTGTTTATAGGTAGTAGCTTTGGGTGTAGTTTGCATTCTGAGTATGTATAGCCCCTCCCCTGTCCTCTCACTTTGAGTTCAATTTTTGAATGTGAGTATGTAATAGCCCCACCTTTCTCTCGGGCAAACCCTAGGGTATCAGCAGACTGCCTGCCCAACTCTCGCCGGGGCTCAGTCGATTAAAGTACTAGTAACTCAAGATAACTAATGACATATCTTCAAAGGAAGAACTACAAATCTAATGAAAATATAATCGCCACATCAACTTTCCAAACTTAGAATATAGAGCTAAGTATCAAACTTACCATTCCATACTTAATTTACATAACATACTTCGAATTTGTAAATTCAAATGTACAAGAGTCAAAAGTAAAGGTCTTCTAAACAAAAGGGCCACAAGCCAAAGTGGTGCAAATGAAGGAACTGGTCAAACCATGCAAGTAGAACAAGTGAAAGTTCCCCTCGGCCTGGTCACGCGAGCACGAGCCAAGAAAATGAAGAAAGCGCTCCAACTTCTAGTCCAAGCTGTCCAAGCGCAAGTTGAGAGGCCTAGGACCATAGAAGGCCTTGCACATGAGGATAAAAGACAAATCACTGTGATAGAAGCCTTGCTCGATGAAGGGGACCTTGTTTGAAGGCCACGACCCTCTTTGGAGTGTCATGGTTAATCACTTAGTTATTTAGAGTTTAAGTATTTCATTAGTAGTATTGGATTAGCTCAATAAGCTCATGTTGAGCATAGGATCAAGTAGAAAGCCCGTAGGAGGGCTTGGAGGAGACCGAGGGCAGCCCACTATCTTGGGCGGCCTTAGCAAGGGATACAGACCTCCCTTGCAGTCCAATTTCCCTTTAGGATTTCGTGCATTTAGAAGTAGAATTATAAATAGGGTTATCTCATGTATTATTGGGCAGATTACGTTAATACAAAATTGAGAGTTCTCTTATTGGCTTCTTGTGAGCTTTTCTTGAAGTTCTTAGATTAAATCCCTAGGATCTTCAAGTTGACTTATCACTCTAGAATCATACTAGATTGTGGCGTCTTCTACACTATACCAAGGTTCGTTAGCCACGTGATTAACGGGTCAAGATTCCATCCACCCCAAACGTGTTCCGTCCCTCTAGATCCTGTGCACTTGTCTTTTGTGGGTTTCGTCACAAGTTGGCGACGTTCGTATCAGTTGGTAATTAGAGCTAGTTAAAGGTACCACATTATATCCTTTATTTCTATTGTTTTGAGTCTGTTTTATCTGTCAAAATTCGGTCTAGGTCCTTGGGATTTGCATCAACTCATTGGTAGGGTTTCTTGTGAAGTCGCCAATTCTGTTTTGTCTTGTTGGGGTGCTGTCCGTAACTTTCCAGATTTGTTTCAGTATTTTCGTTTGTTGTTTCTGCCCAGGTATCATCCGTGAGTCTGTTGGTTTTGTGTTTAAATCATTAGAGTTAAAAAAAAGCACAAAAACAAAACAAAAAAGGTCACGCACCTTAGTTTTGTTTCCGTGTCAAGTTGCTGGAATTTCGCTTTGAGTATTGCTGAATTTCTGTTTGCCTTTTGTCGTGAGTTTTGGTTGTTGTTATAGCAAACCTTGGATGCCATAACATAATGGGGGAAGTTCTTGAATTTCTTGAACCAGATTCTTGACGTTCTTGGACCACAAAAAAAAACTTGAAAGTTCTTGAAGCCATAAATCAAGAACTAGGGGTTCTTGACAGCTTGCATAAATTGCTGTCGTTCCTTGATCTGATTGGAGCAACCTGAATTTGTGTCCCTTGAAGAGCCGAAATCTTGATCAAAAGAACAAAAAAAAAAAATAGAAACGAATGAAGAAGAAAAAAAAAGAAAAAGGAAGAAAGGATTCGGCTCTCCAAAAGCAATCAGGTTTCCTAATATTGATTGGTTTCCCAAATTTGAGATTCCAAATCACGGTGGGGTCCTAATCCCAATTGGCTTCCATATCTTGAGTTTTGATTCTTGATTGATTGCCAATACCCAACTGACATTGAATAGCCCCAAAACCACCCCAAATCAGTCTCCTAAAACTGCCACAAGTCCTTGTCCAAGTTGCGTTATGATTCATTGTTTTCCAAGGACGGTTGGACTGATTATTGTAAACCGATTGGGCTGAATTTCAGGGACCATTTCTGACATTAATTGAACATCCTAAAAGCACCTTTTCCCTCCAAAATACTGACCAGAATTCGGCACAACCGCAGCTCAAAATTCCAGTTTGTCGGGTAGGAGTCTTTCCAGGCTTCCAAAATTTCAGCTTTGAGTTCGAGTTGTGTCTCTTTGTCAATCATCTTTGGATTGTTTTCCTACATTATTTGAGCCAAAACCAGCATCTCAGGTGTGTCATAAATCTGAAATTAATCTAGTTTACCGTTGCTTTATCCATTGCTTGATCCGTGGTTGAGACGTTGGCATTGGAGCTTTTGGAGGAAATTTTCTGATTTCTTCAAGGGAAGCAAACAACGGCCAATAGGAGTTATTTGTGAGATCATTAGAGTGAGTAATCTTGTGTGAAATATGAGGGTCGAGATAAAACTCGTGAGGGAGCATGTGAGGTTACATATACCTGTTTCTTTTCTACACTAACCATTGCAGGTTACCCAAGCATGTCAAACAGAGGCGAATCATCACATTTTGACCCAAAACTTAACAATGCTGATCTGATTGGACAATTCCCGCCTATGTTGACACAATCTTTGGAGGCCGTTCATGAACGGTTGACCAATTAGCAAGTGCTCAAAGTCGCTCCAAATCTGTTCGGGGAAAAACTCCGTTACATGAAGAGTATGACTCGAATAGTGACGAGGAGGTAGTTGTTCGACGCCCCGAATATGAGACCAAGAAGTCCAATGACTCATTCAAGGGAGTAAAGATTAAAATACCTTCCTTTCAAGGTAAATCAGACCCGGAGGAGTACTTGGAGTGGGAACAACGCCTTGAGATGGTATTTGACTGCCAAAGCTACACAGAGGAACAAAAGGTTAAGCTTGCTACCCTCGAATTCACTGATTACGCAATCGTATGGTGGGAGCAAGACAAGGCCAGCCGTAGGAGGACTAGAGAGAGACAAATTGGTTCTTGGGATGAGTTGAAAGCTGTCATGAGGAAGAGATTCGTGCCCAATCACTACTACTGCGATCTCTATCAAAAGTTACAAACCCTCACCTAAGGCAACCGGAGTGTAGATGATTATTACAAAGAACATGAGATTATCATGCTTCGTGCGGACATTGTTAAGGATCGTAAAGCCACCATGGCCCGGTTTCTTAGTGGATTGAGACCCGAGATAGCCGAAGTGGTGGAGCTACAGACTTACGTGAATCTTCGCGAGTTAGTGAACAAAGCTTCAAAAGTGGAACGCCGCCTCAAGAGAAGGGGTCTTACACGGGCAACTAGTACACCGGGTGGATCAAATTGGAGGTCTTATGGCCCTAAGAAAGAAGAGAAACCAACTATGGGAATCTCAAACTGATACGAACGTCGCCAACTTATGACGAAACCCGCAAAAGACAAATGTATAGGATCTAGAGGGACGGAACACGTTTGGGGTGGATGGAACCTTGACCCGTTAATCACGTGGCTAACGAACCTTGGTATAGTGCAGAAGACGCCACAATCTAGTGTGATTCTAGATTGATAAGTCAACTTGAAGATCCTAGGGATTTAATCTAAGGACTTCAAGAAAAGCTCACAAGAAGCCAATAAGAGAACTCTCAATTTTGTATTAACGTAATCTGCCCAATAATACATGAGATAACCCTATTTATAATTCTACTTCTAAAAGCACTAAATCCTAAAGGGAAATTGGACTGCAAGGGAGGTCCGTATCCCTTGCTAAGGCCGTCCAAGATAGTGGGCTGCCCTCGGTCTCCTCCAAGCCCTCCTACGGGCTTTCTACTCGATCCTATGCTCAACATGAGCTTATTGAGCTAATCCAATACTACTAATGAAATACTTAAACTCTAAATAACTAAGTGATTAACCATGACACTTCAAAGAGGGTCGTGGCCTTCAAACAAGGTCTCCTTCATCGAGCAAGACTTCTATCATGGTGATTTGTCTTTTAT
This sequence comes from Coffea eugenioides, assembly GCF_003713205.1. Classification (NCBI taxonomy): domain Eukaryota; kingdom Viridiplantae; phylum Streptophyta; class Magnoliopsida; order Gentianales; family Rubiaceae; genus Coffea; species Coffea eugenioides. The sequence goes on from NW_020864703.1 coordinate 60,762, forward strand.
CCTCATGTGCAAGGCCTTCTATGGTCCTAGGCCTCTCAACTTGCGCTTGGACAGCTTGGACTAGAAGTTGGAGCGTTTCTTTCATTTTCTTGGCTCGTGCTCGCGTGACCGGGCCGAGGGGAACTTTCACTTGTTCTATTTGCATGGTTTGACCAGTTCCTTCATTTGCATCACAAAGTACAAGTTCAAAGAAAAGATAAAGCTATGAAAGTTCTTGATCAAAAGTCCATCCCGGATCTGTTAAGGAAAACAAAAGGAGTGGGGTGAGCTAAAACTCAGTGAGGTTCCAAATAAACACGTAAACACATAGCCAATTAAAGGCGTAATATAAACAAGTAACCACTGTGTTGTACTGTAATAATTAAATCACAGTTCAATTCAAGGATACGGGTGGCTTTCAAAAGACAAATCCACTTGACATTGATCATAACAAGAATCCTTTGACTCTCCGTCAACGTTTGCGATTAAAGAATGTAATGTCCATAGAATACCACTTACTCCAATTTTCGTCCACCAGTCAACCCCCTTACCGGGACCGAACATCACAAATGGTAATTAGGTAATATTTGAGTATACCAGATCCAGATTCAGTAAACAGTCCTCAGGGTTTATCGCCCTTCTCGACCAAGCCCTTACTGGCTCGATACAACCGAATCACCTATGAGATTGGGTACCCAAACAGTAGCAGTAGTTGAAGGGGTATCACCCAAACAACTCACATACAGTCAAATATAGAGAAATCATATCTCATGATAGCAGTATACAAAGCCTCAGTAAAATCAAAGGAGATCGAGTATGATAAAGTACATGCTCGCCTCAATTTTGGCAAAATAATGTTTGGCTTGTCGCGCCCCACTTTTTGAGTGTGTGAAAGTAGTGTGCGGGATATGTACGTGAACATGTGTGAAAAATGAAAATAAAAGGCCGTGGGATTGTGAAATGCGACGATTTGGCCAAACAAAGTTCAAAAAGGGTTTTTGAATGGAAAAATGGAGTCGCCACTTGGTATGGAGTTAGGGTGTACCAAATCACCCAAAAAGTGATTTTTTGGAAAGAAAAGTAAACAAACCCTTTTTGAAGAATTCTAGGTCTACGTAACCAAAACAAGGGATCGGGGGTCACATTTGATAAGGGAGAAGACAAAGGCAAAGCCTAAGGCACTCCCTTACCCTAGCCAAAGCTAGTTGCGCGACTTAGCCCCTCTTTTCCTAATTCTTCTACCCAAAGTATGTTTTGCATGTTGGATATGACTAATGGATATGAAAAAAATGCAATCCTAAATCTAAAATGTCTCGTATGAGGTTTTTTGGTCCCAATCACATGAATTGTGATGGCCAATAAGGAAAACTCTCATAGAGGTCACGGGTAATGCAAATGAAGACCCAAATATGAGTGCAAGTGTGCCAAATGTAAGTGCGAAAATGTAAGAAAAAGTACAATGTGTGCAAATGTAAGAAAAGTGCATGTGTGCCAATTGAGAAAATGAAGGTGTTTGTGTGCAAGTGGATGAAAATATGGTATAAATAGTAGTAAATGCATATAAGTGCAATTGGGTGCAATTTGTGAGGTAGAAAATAAATAAGTGATAGGGAAAGAAGAGAAGTGTGTGAACATGGCATGTGGAGTGAGAAAAATATAAGTAGTGAGAAAATGTGGATAAAAAAAGTGAGAAGTGATATGATAAGAATGAGAGTGCATGAACCTAGAGGAATGCATCAAATCGGGTACGGGAATGACTCCTAATTTCGCGACTTTAATTTTCCTTTTGATTAGAAGGAAGAACTAGCGTGCTAAGGCTATTTTGTAGCCACACTCGCTCGTTTCCCTTATCTAAAGGGGACTCTCAAGCAAATGTACCCTATAACTAGCATGAAGATGCAAAAGCCTAAAATGAAGGGGAAAGGATTGGAGGAGCATGCCAAATGCTAGAAAACTAAGAAAAATGCATGAAATGTAGTGAAACATGCAAGTATGAACTAGTGAGGGAAATCCCTAAGGGTCTAGCGTTGGACTAGCCCATATCTATGAATTCCTACTAGCGTTGGACTAGTGGAAAACGGGACAATGAGCCACAACTAGCGTTGGACTAGTGTGGTGACGTGCATTCATCCATTACATTCATCTATGACTATAGCAAGCAAGTAGACATGCCAATCACCTATAAACACGTAGCACATAACACTTACCATGCTCGACTAAATGCAAGAGCCTATTAAAGTAAATTAACACGTAGCACGTAAGCATGCAAATCACACAAGGCAATTAAGGCCCTAACTATTACATTTTTAGGGGGTAAGGCCTACTACAATCTAAAAGGGGAAATAGGAAGGAATAAAACAATTAAATCCCTAACTATTACAATTTTGGCATTCGAGTGCCTCCCAAATGATAAAATTGAAGCCCAAAAATAAATATATGAAATTAAAACGACTAAAGCGAATAAATAAATAAAATGAAAGCATTCAAAAAGGCATGCAATTAAACACATAAATCACATAATGCACATAGGGTCAAATAAAGTGGAAATAGAGGATAGAGTGTACCTCCCTTGCAATGGTAATCAAATGAAGGAAAAATTAGCTTCAAAACAATAAAAAGGTCAAGGTACCACTTTAATTGAGAAAAATTAAAAGAAATGTGCAAATACAAAGCTCAATTGATCATAAAGCCCCTAAAATCATGAATTAAGTGCAAATGAAACAAAGCATAGTAGTTAATTGAAGCAAATAGGCAATGAAGCTGTAAAATTAAAACTGTCAAGGATCAAATTGATGAAATTGTTCAATTGATTGGGTCCTAGTAGCATTAGGGACAAGCCAAGGGGTCAAAGTGCGAGTTTTGGGAACTTTTCATGCAGCCCATGCAAATGTACGAAGCTTATGCTTCTGCCATTCAACCAAGGAACAAGCTTTTGCAACCAAAAGTGAAGCTTGTTGTAGATTGAGTTTCAAACTCAGATTTCGGACCCAAAAAAAAACACAGCTTTGCTCGAAAATTTTTCAGCCAGAATCATGATTTGTAACTAAACAAGAAGACAATATAATTTCAACATCCAAACCAGCAAGAAACGTAAGATGAACTGATGCAAAAATCTGGGGACACATTCATGTAAAAGGGGTTTGGCAACGTGAAATTCATTTCCAACAGGTATGTGATCTTGATTCAGGTGGTTTAGACTCCAATCATGCAAACTCAAACACCACTTATCCAAGGTCAACAAGCAAGTTAGGGGGCGAAACTTGGTGGGCAATCGTGGAAAGGAAAACAGCAAAGAGAATGCAGCAGTTCAGCCAGAGATATTTGCACGCCAAAAAGTTCAAACCAATTCTACTAAATTACCAACCAAACCAAACTTAATTCAAGTTCAAAGTCTTCTTCACGGGTAAAGCAGTCGCACCTGCGCAGTCTCAGGAAAATGGCCATATCTCACTGTAGGAAGGTCGGAATCAGGTGCCGTTAGCGGCATTGGAAACTAGAGTCGAAGGACTTTTCAACGGTATCAAATTCAGACTCTAGTTCGTCTCCTATCAGTACCAGTAGTTCGGGCAAGTTGGCTAATTTTCAAGTTCTGATAAGCTCTAAAACCCTAACAAAGTTACACTAGTTCTTGATGCTAACTTCACTTGTTTTGGCTCAAATTCATCCGATTCAACCTCCTAAAGTTCATATACAGGGGATCATGCTATCTAGTACCATTGGAGCTCAAAATGCAGTACACATACTGTGAGGACTCGTGTTTTTATTTCTTAATTTCACTATTTTTATAATTAATTGCCCTAGTTATATTTAATAACCCTAGTAGTGCATGAATTTTTCTTAAGTTTCGATTTTTCACCCGCACGACATAAGTTCGCGCATTTCGCGTAAAGTACGCGTGTTTCGCATCATAGCGGCTAAATGGAGATTTAAGAAACTTATACTAGACTACTAAGAGTGAATAATTATAGTATTACAGGAAGTACACTGGAGGTTTAGTGCACAAGTATAACAAACAAGAGAGAACGGTGGTACGAAACCCACGGGCGACAACTATTAAGAGTTGACTTTTTGCCTAACACTTATGGCTACTATTCCATTCTTTCTTCCCAAGTTTTAGCACACAAACCTCTCTCATCTCTCTCTATTTTTCGGCCAGCAGCCCCAAGGAAGAAGAAGGAAAGAAAACTCCATCCAATCTTGCACCATTTCACCTCTAAATCTTCGCACAACTCACATACCACTTGGAGAGCAACTTTAGCTTGAAGGAAGGCTTCATCTTGGGGGTTTTCTTGCGAGTTTTTGGTGCAAAATTTCTGGTTTCTTCAAGAGCTAAGAGGTAGCCTTCATCCACCTTGAATCTTTCCATTTTTCTTCAAAGTTGGAGCATTAATGGCAAGGGTTTGAAACCGAAGCATGAAACTAGGTAGCTGACTTGAGGAATTCATTTTTTTTGCTTTAATCTTAGGTAGCGGTCTTGAGGTGGCCTCTAGGAAGCTGACTTGATGTGTAAATGCTTGAATATGATTGTTATGTGTGTAGATGAGTTGATTATGGATAGAAAATGAAGAGAAAATCGAAGGAAAGTTGGTGCATGGACTTGGCCGAATCTGTCCTGTTATTGCCTTGCCTAAATTTCGAATTTTTGATGCTCAGATGACTGTGAAACTAATGTATATATGTTATATATTATGAGTAGAAGGTTTCTACCAAAAATCATTTGAATTGGTTGAGCACAACTTGAATTTTCGAAATGTGAAGAAACCTGGAAATGAGTTCAGACTGTCCGAACAGTACCACTTTGATCGAATATAACTCTTTGTACAAAATTCGAAATTGAGTGCCGTTTATGGAATTTAAAACTAGACATTTGTAGCTTTCCAACAGTATAAAATAGACCATCTAGTTCAAACTGAGTGAGCCGTAGTGATTTGGCAAAATTTGCTGCCCTGTTCTGACTGTCTGTCCGAGAGAAAGGTAGGAGCTGCAACTTGTGGCTTAATTTTCTCTCCTTTGTGAACTGATTGTGAAAATGACTTGTTCTGATGAAATGTAGAGTTTTTAATATATTTTCCAACGCCACCAACCATTCTCAATTTCAAGTTGTATTCAGTGAGATATGGTACAACTTTCAAACTATGACAAAGCTGAAAATCTGGAAATCTTTCTCTTCTTGCTGGCTGAAGGGTCAAACTTGTTTTGGAATGTTTTGTTTCGAAAACTTTGGTGTCAATTACTTCTAAATTGCTTAGTGGATGTTTATAGAACCTTAGTTTCAACATTTGAGCTAATTGATGTTGATTGTGTGGGATAAAATGTTTGAAAAGGAAAGAGAACCACGGACGGCAGATTTGCTTTGAAATTTTCACGAACTTTGATTATTTTGTTAACTACCTTCCTATGTGCGTTTTTGCATGAAATTTGGTAGAGATATATTTCACATATGGAAGATTTAGTGTACCAAATTTGGTGTATTTTCAATGCCATTTCGATGGCTAAATGAAACTTCAAATATAGCTTTTCAAATCTGGAAAATGATTGAACAGTTTGCAAAACGTGACCAACTTTGAACTGATGTATCTCGATACTCAAAACTCTGAATTTAGTTCCGTTTGTTGTGTTTGAAACTTTGTTAGGAACTGTTCTTGTGTTACAAATTTCAGTGGCTAGTTCACTTTCTGTGAATTTTACCGAATTTCTAAAATTTGCCGAAAAACAAGACCGAAACTGCCTTGCTTGTTCAGATCAGCCACTTTGAGCTGAAAAATGATTGTCTTCCGTTTAGAATCTTGGAAAAGTGTATTCTAGAAACTTTTAGTACTTAAAACTAGTTTCTAACGGTGCAAAGTTTTGCAATTTTGGACCTATTGAGTGCAAGATTTGATTTTTCAAAGATTGTCACTTAAAACTGAATTTTTCGGACTTGATGAGAAATGAGTTTTTGGAAACTTTTCCTTATCCTTTGATATTGATTGACCGTTTTAAACTCGATTTCATGAATGATACAAGTTCTCTTGTGACTTTAACACCTTCATTTATGAAACTCGATTCCCGATGGAATAAGCCTCTTTTGATGTGTTTTCTCAGTTGCTAACTTTCTTGGTTAATGACACCTTATTTTATACTTGAGAAATGAACTTCAAACCCTAGAGGATTTATCGGAAAAAAAAAGGGAAAAGAGAGAAAATTGTTCACAAAAATATGTTTATTTATCTTGTTAAAATTATTTCATTATGTGTTAAAAAGGAAAAAAAAGAAAAATGGGCAGGCTCATGGACCATGAGAAGCATAACATCAAAACCCTTCCTTATTTTTTCTACAAAACGTAGATACACAAAAATTTTTCCAGCTCCGTTGTTGGATTCTTTTTTTCCTCCTCCGTCTGATGAGCTAAACAGAAAAACACTTGGCATGATCCAAGGTTTATCAGAAACCATGAGGATCTAAGGCTGTAAATAATGCAATAGAATAGAGTTTATTCCTGTGCCTTAGATGCTAGGTTTCGGTGATAAGGTTCCATATAAAAGCGGGGAAAGTGGAGAGAGTTGAAAAAAGAAAAGGGAGACGGAACGAGAGGGAGTGTTCGGTGACGGCGGAAAAGAAAAACAGCGGAGGAAAAGCAGTCCGGGGGAAAAAGAGAGAAAAGCAATGAGAGGGTTAGAAAGAGAGGGTTTCGTGGAAGCAAAAGGAAGAAAAGAAGTTGCGGGAGGAGAACCGAAGCAAGGAAGAAACCAGGAGGCTTCTTTTCCAGAAATTCCACAGAAGTCAACTCCGGCTCATCTTCTTTGGCCTCAGCCTCGTCAAAGAATCATCATCAGGTGATTGAAAACTCTTGGTTTAATACGGTTTTATAGAGTTTTGGGTCCCCTATGCATGAAAATGTTCATTTTTTTTCAAGTCTCTGTGATTGTCAATGTTTGATAGCGATGATTGTGGATCTGCTTGTTAATATTGTTGTGCTGTTGATGAACCTGGTTGCGCCCCTTTGTTCATTTAAAGTGAATCTGAACCAAAGAAATGCGAATCGAGAATCCATGAATGGGTCATGTTTCCCGTATATGTAATCCGATGAACTAAAGATCGCACATTTGGTCCTTGTTTGCGTGTACAAGTGGGGTCTGAGAATTCTTAGGAGCACAAACTACAAGATTCAATTTTGATTGTTGGCTTAGGTTGGAAGTTTGCTACTTGTTTGGATTTTTTGCATGAAACCCAGAAATTGCAGTGTAGGGAAACCAAGTTTCTGCTAAAAGATACATGAACTGTCAACCCCTTTTGCCGCTGGTTTGTTGAGCTTGTTCCATAGCTTTATCATGTTTACTCTTTGATGTCTCTCTTGCCATTGTTTTCCTTCTATCTTCTGTCCTGTGTATCTCGGGCATGAGTTTTGAAATAAAAGCATCGGCTACATGATTCGGCTGGGATTCGTGCATGAAAATTTGCTGCAACAAGCAACAAGCTCGAAGCTGCTGGTTTGTTGCAGCGATTAGACAAAACTGATTTTTCTTTTGGTGTTTGAGGTTCTGGTTTGGCTGGAGTTTTCATTTGGGTCTGTTTGCTGTGTGTTAGTGATGCTATGTATATGCTTGCTGCAATTTAAAGCAGCAAGGTGCGGTGTCCCAGCAGGCTGCAACATGGCAAGCCCATTCGTTGCAGCCATAGAGTCACTTTGCTGCATTTTATGTCTAGCTGCCGTGATTAGTTCTTTTAGGGATAGATGATTGTTTTTGGGTGATGTTAATGGCAATGGGATGAAGTTATAGCATCTGGGGGTTTGATTCAATAGGCTTCGTTTGAGTTACTTCGCATAGACCTCTTAGTTGGGTGATGAAATTTTCATCTATGAAACTCCCAAAGCTGGTGCTTCTTTTGCTGCCGCAGCATTTGTTTTCTTTTTAGTCATCCATTTAATCTTTAATGGTATGTTGATTATGATTGGTTTGGGTTAATCAAAGGGTCTAGTTGTTAAGTGGTGATTGAGTGATAGTCTTTTGCTATTTTTTTTGGAGTCTTGTACGAAATTTGTATTGGAAAGTTTAAAGTTGCAGCAAACTTCAACTAAATGTTGCAGAAGAAGGCTTCTACGTAACATGCATGCAAATGGCTTTCAAAAAATTGCCTTTACTCCCCTTAGCTTCCATCTATGCTATAGAGGCCCAATAATGTTCTAATTTCTTGTAATTAGGTCCTAGAGTAATTGCAACTTTGAACATTACTTGACCTTTTTCATTACTTATGGACCTTTGAAGTTCCCAAAATATTTTAGTTGGACTTGAATGATTGGTTAATGTTTGCTATTGGGTCCTTAGTAGTCTCTATTTTAGACGTTTGATTGATAATTTACCATCTTTGTGACTATGCACTATTTGATTACATTTAAGTTGCAAATTGGGAGGGATTCGGTGATTTTGTTGATTTAATTTATTTTTTGCTTATATTTTACTATTTGTGATGCCTTGACTTTTTCTTTTATTTTGGAGGGTAAATAAGTAATTTCACTCCATTAGGGCCCCAACTCAAGGGAGGTACACTCTATCCCTTATTTTTACTTTATTTGACCCTATGTGTACTTATGTGATTTATGTGTTTAATTGCATGCCTTTTGAATGTTTTCATTTTATTTATTTATTTATTCGCTTTATTCGTCTTAATTTCGTATGTTTATTTTAGTTCATTTTGATTATTTGAAAGACATTTAAATGCCAAGCTGTAATAGTTAGGTTTATTTTATTTATTTTCATTTCCCCCCGTTAGATTGTAGTAGGCCCCCCTCAAATGTAATAGCTAGGGTTTTATCCGCTTTCTTTTCGCTTGTGTGATTTGCATGCTTACGTGCTATGTGTTACCGCTTTCTTAGGGCCTTGCATCTAGATATCATGACTATGTGTTATGTGTTTATGTGATATTATGTGTTTACTCACTTTATTATGTTTTTATGAGATTATAATTAATGGGTGACGTTATCATACTAGTCCAACGCTAGTTGTGATTCTTTTTTCGATACCACACTAGTCCAACGCTAGTTGTGGTTTCCTTGTTCGATTTCTCGCTAGTCCAACGCTAGTAAGAAAGTAGAAATATGGGTTAGTCCAACGCTAGACCCTTAGGAGCCCTTCGCGCGTTAGATCATGATTGTATGATAAAATCACTTCATCTCATGCATATTTTTCACTTTCTAGGGTCTTTTATCATTTTGTATGATATTCCCCTTATACGTATATCCCTTATCCCTAATTTCCCTATATATATACCCCTATGTATGATACATAACACTAGAATTACATTTCATTTAAGAATTAGAATTAGGATAATACATTTGCTTGATTAGATTAGGGATACCCCCTTGAGTATGGGATATGGATGAGTTTTGCCTTCTGACCTTAGCACGCTCGTATTCCCTCTATTAAAGGGAAAATTGAGTCACGAACATTAGTCCCCCGTACCCGACATGATGCACTCCTTTAAGACATGTACATTTGTATAATTATTTTATTTTATTTCTTTTCTTAGAGTCTCATATCTTTGCATTATTCGTGACTTCTTCGAAGAGTCTTCATTGGGCGTCACAATTAATGTGATTAGTACCAAATAAGCTTTGAAGGTACATTTCGATCCCCCGACACCCTCCTAGGTCTAGGGTTTGCATTCATATAGTACATCCAAAAGTAATAAATTTTTAGGTTAAATTAAGAAAATTTTTGACTAAATCACGCAACTAGCCTTGGCTAGGTCGAAATGGTGCCTCGGATTTTTATCCTTGCCTTCCCTTTCTTCAAATGTGACTCCCGAACACTTTCTCTGATTTTCGTAGACTTAGGAGTCGTTTAAAAAGGATTTTTCATAATTTTATCTAAAAATTCATTTTAGGTGACTTGGTACACCTTAACTCTCTATCAAGTGGCGACTCCGATTTTATTTCAAAAATCCTTTTTAAACTATAATTTGGGTCCAAATCGTCGCATTACAAACCCCATTTAGGCCCATTTTCTTTTAAATCAAAAATCCTTTTTCAAATCAAAAATCAAACCAAAATTCACTTTTTAAACCATTTATTTTTCTTATTAAAAAATAGGTCGCGACACCTAGATGGATTAACATTGGAGAGACAAAAGGATAGTTTTAAGCCTAAAAGGTGACAAGTGTCACTTTCCTATTCCACCTTGGACTTTGACCATCTTACTTACCTTTACCAAATAACCAAAAATTGACCCGAAAAAAATCTTCATTTCAAGCATCTTGGCCGAAACTCTTAGGGAGAGAAAAAAAGAAAGCCTTCAACTTATTTCTTCCAAATCTTGCTCAATCTTGTGATCCAACCATAGAACTTCAAATTTACTCCATAAAAATCCTTTGCTAGGTAGGATATTAGAAGTTGGTGGAGTTGTTTTGGAAGAAAGAAACCTAAGCTACTACCTTTCTTGAGGTATCAAGGTATGGTGTGTACAAATTCATAGTTTGTTCTTAATAATGGTTTATTAGTGGCTTTTGTGGCTAAATATGTTGATTTGTAGTAGGTTTGATGGTTGGAAGTGGAGTTTTGATGGATTTTTGATTTATTATTGATTTTTCTGTTTTTATATAGTAATTATTGTTTAGTCATTGATTGATGGTTTGTTATAGTGTAAAATGGAGTTAGTATATGTTGGATATGATTGGTTGCAGAAAATTTCTAGTTTGGTGCTGAAATTCCAGTTTAGGGTTTCAACTAATCCTGTTCTGCCCGGATCTGTTCGGCCATGATGGAGGCCGAATCGGCCTTAGATTAAAACATGAAAGTTGTAGGAAATGATGTTTTGTAGCTGCCTACAAAATTTCAGCCCAATCCTAGCACTGTAGCATGTGAAAAGACAAAAATACCCCTGACTGCCATAGGTAGAGTTCGGTGGACAGTGTTGACATTTCACCAATCTGACCGCGTCTGTTCACCCTGATCCGTATTGAATTAGCATTTGGCCAAGACATAGAAGTTGTAGTTCTATGTCTTAGCTTTCCAACGGCCCTAAAAATGCGTCAATTGGACTTTGGTAGCCTGAGTTGTTGTCGTTTAAGCATCGTGCGGTTAACTAGTCTTATTGTGAGACTCTGGTTCTGTAATTTGAAATTTTGATTTGGTTAAACTACGAACTGGACTGAGTGGTCTTCATCAAAATTGTAGCCCTTTATCTTAGTTTTGAAACGGTATAAATTGTACACCAATTCGATAAGCATAGTTTCAGTTGTGTCCGATACGCTAAGCGACGTCAAACCTGTCTTTTGTTTTAGGGCTTAAATTTCATTTCTGGACTTTTTCCTAGCTTGATTTTGTACCTATATGACACTGAACCTATTGAACGGCTATTGAAATAAGATTATTTTATGAGTGACTTTGGGGTTGTCTAAACCTTTAGCACCAAGTGTTCCTTATTTTCAATTTCAAGTTCTTTTGGCTTTGCATTAGTAGTATGTGGAATAGGTTTATGACTCGTGTTCGAGTCTCATTGTGTTTTCTTGAATGTTTTAGGGCGTGCCGGTGACCCAAGGCGCTCGTTGGGCAAAAATTTGTGAAATCTCTTTGTTTGATTGGTGAGTGTACTACTCACATGATTGTTACTTCATGATTTTGTTATACTTGAAATCTATGATTGAAATGCTTGTGTTTACTGATGATATTGGTTGAGACGAGGGTGTACTTTATCACTCTCGTACTCTCTGGCTTATGTGACTATTTACTGTGTCAATTGAATTTCTCTTGAATGTACTTGAACTGGTGTCGTTGGATGTGTATCCAACGACCTTTACTGTTAACTCTAAGCTCAACCCCATTGGTGGTCAATTGAATCAAGCTAGCAAGGGCATGGTCGAGGAAATTGACAAGCCATGGGGACTGTTTTGTTGAATCATTGGGTATGAGACTCTTGATTCCGGTATACTCGAGTATTACTATTTCTGAACTGGTTGGAGTTCGGGCCCGGTAAGGGGTATGTGAGGTGGACGAAAATTGGAGAAAAGTGGAGTCTACGGTATTGGTTACTCTGTATCCATTGACGGAGCGTCAATGAGGTGAGATCAAGTATGGCAAAAATGGAAAAGGCTCTTGAGAGCCGTCCGTATCCTTTTCTCTTATTTATTGTATGGTGTTAGTTGTGCTCACTTGATGAACGTGTTTGAATTGTGTATCCTTGTGATTATGTACTCCTTGAATGCCTGAGTGATGGTACCTCATTGGGCGAAAGCTCACTCCGTTAAATTTTGTTTTCCGTACAGGGAGCAATCCTTTTGGAGACTATGATGTTTTGAGGTACGAGTTGAGTTAGTTTTAATATATTCTTTTGTAAAGCTCATCGATGGTTGGAAAAACCCTAAATGTACTTTGATCCAAATATTTTTCTTTTGATTTGTAAATTACAAACGTATGTGTATAAAACCGTTTAACCATGTTCATGTATCATATGTGGTTTGGAAATGTTCATTCTCTAGAGTTATATAACGTTATCTATATTCGATTGGGTTCTGGCTGGATGGTGACGTGGCAGTCACTATTCATTTACGGTTCCAATTTTTTTCTTTTTTTCATTTTTCGTTTTGCGATTTTGAATCGTGTAAGCACGCTATTTTATTCCGAAACATTTTAGATTGTGTATAACTGTCTTAGTAGTCTTGGTGAGAGTTGGACAGGCAGTCCGCTAACCCCTTTGGTATGCCTTAGGGGAAGGTGGGGCTGTCACAGGTGGTATCAGAGCCTAGATTAGAAGTGACTTAGGCAAGTTTGATTTTTGCATCTTAGGACCTATGGGGACTGTGTTAAGACGCCGTTAAGTGTGATTATATTGTCTAAGATGAAAACCTTTGCTATTCTTGTAGGTTATGGTCGGAACCAGTGGAGCGGGCAGAGGTGAGCCACCTCAGAGGCGCCCACGAGTCATCGATTACCAGGAGAGGCCGGGAGGTCCGATCTGGCTTTGGTATACTGCTAGTCGAAACCGTCGCTGTAGGCGTTGTCAGCATTACTCTTATGCTGACCATGTGGTCGTGGCGGTACTAGATGAGAGAAGGAGACTTAGAAATGCCGCCGCCAGGGATCACACTGAGGCGCTTAGACTGAGGGGCGTCATCAGGATGCAAGCTGATCGGATTGGAGAGCTCCAAGGAGACATAGCCATTGAGCAAGAGCAAACGAATGCTCTGAGGGAACAGTTGCAGGTGGTGAACACCCGTCTTGCTAATGTGGTTCGGGAGGTTAGAGACCGTTCCGGTGGCATTATTAATGAGTGCGAGGCACTAATCCAAGGTGTGATTGGCGCCAATGCGCAAGTGGAGGCTCCTAATGATGGAACTCCTGGAGAGGGGAGCACCCCTAGTTCTAGCCAAGGGGGAAAGTCTGTGGGCTCAGTAGGGAACTAGGCTAGAGCTCTTTTGGGTTAGGTTGTGATTCCATGGGAGGAGTAGGTTAGGGGATGAACTTTTAGCTAGCCGTTTTTGTATATTTGGACTAGTTTTGTACATATCATTTTGATGACTCCGTTATCTCATGGAATGTCTTTTGGTTGTATTTGGTTGGTTGTTACTGTGAAACTTGTTTGATATGGTTGTGTTATGTGTATATATATGTTTGATTTGTGAGTAGCTCCTGTTCCTTGTTTATGCTTACATCTATAGTTAATGTTATATTTACGTTTCGACCCTAGATTGGTTAATTTTGATGGAGGGAACCCGTAGTGGACGGGGTCGTGATCGCGAAATTAGGCAACCCTCGAATGAAGGGGTTAACTAAGAACCCATATGTGAACCGAATCCTGAACCTAGGGTCGATTCGAATGTGCAAGTAGCCGCAGCCATTCAACGAATGACCGACTTGTTAGCTCATGTAGTAGAGTATCAGGGTCAAAACCCTAATCCTCAACCCGAAAGCCCTGGTAATTACATAGAGAGCGAGGATAGGGCCCTCGAAAGGTTTCAGAAATTTTTCCCACCAAAGTTTATTGGAGGGCCAGATCCGGATGTGGCCGAGAGATGGCTAGAAAAGATGGTGGACATCTTTGCTGCCCTGCATTATACGGAGGAAAGGCAGATGACTTTTGCTGTCTTCCAACTGGAAGGGGCAGCTCGTTCCTGGTGGAACGTAATACGACAGAAATGGGACCGAGAACAAACGCCCAGGACATGGTGAATTTCATGAGGGAGTTCAATGCTAAATTCTTCCCTCCTCTGGTTCAAGAACGGAAGGAAGACGAGTTTATTCGGCTTCGCTAGGGGACCCAAACTGTAGCCGAGTACGAGAGCCAATTCACTCGACTGTCCAAATTCGCGCCCGAACTCATCATGACCGAACAATGAAGAATAAGGCGCTTTGTCCAGGGGCTGAACGTGGAGATCCAGAAGGATGTCGCTATAGCCCAGATTAACGTCTTCAGTGAGGCAGTGAAGAAGGCTCAACGAGTGGAAAATGCCAGGCTACAAGTGAGAAACTTCCAGGCGAAGAAGCGAGGATTTCCTGGAAGTAGTTCGGGACAGGGGGATAAGAGTATCCCTCCCAAGTTTGGACGGGGAACTGGAGGAAGAAGGATGCCTGGAATGTCAAGAGGGGCCCCATCAAGAGGTGGCCAAGTTGGGAGAGGTCAAAGAGGAGGTTTTCAAGGAGGCTCGGCTTCTGCATCTCACGGGCCCTGCGGGTATTGTGGAAAGCCAAACCACACGGAGGACAAGAAGGAAAGAAAATGTTTGCGTTGCGGAGGTGCAGACCACCAGCTTGCCAATTGTCAGGTTCTATCACGAGATAGAAGGGGGAGTCAGCAATCGACGAGGACCAATTCTGAACCGACTAAGGTGGAAGGGACTAAACCTAAAGTATCGGCTCGAGTGTATTCACTGGAGCCACAATAGGTCCCCGATTCTTCTGAAGTTGTAGAAGGTACGATTCCTGTATTCCACCGATTTGCGAAAGTTTTAGTAGATCCCGGTGCTACTCATTCATTTGTCAACCCCAATTTCATGTGCGGAATTGATATAAAGCCTGCTAGTTTACCTTATGACCTGGAAGTTAGTACTTCTACGGGGCATCATCGTTTGATCACTAGTATGGTTTATAAGGATTGTGAAGTTTGGGTAGGAGAGAGGAAATTGTTAGGGGATTTGATAAGCCTGTCCATTAAGGGGTATGATGTAATCTTGGACATGGACTGGTTAGCCAGGTATAACGCTCAACTTGATTGTAAAAGGAAGGCGGTAGAATTCCGTATTCCTGGGGAGGCGACTTTAAGGTTAGATATAAGGGGTTTTTTATCCTCATCTACCTTGATCTCGGGTATTCGGGCTACGAAATTACTAAGTAAAGGGGCGCAAGGGTTCTTAGCCTTTCTAATCAATACCCCCACCGATAAATTGAAGGTTGAGGATGTGCACGTAGTAAAGGAATATCCGGACGCATTTCCTGATGAATTAGTCACCCTACCTCCGGAGAGAGAGATAGAATTCAAAATTGAGTTGTTACCAGGGACGTCACCTATCTCTAAAATCCCATACCGGATGGCCCCTGCCGAACTTAGGGAGTTAAAGTTGCAGTTACAAGACCTTTTGGAGCGAGGGTTCATTCGAGAGAGTGGGTCTCCTTGGGGAGCCCCTGTGTTGTTTGTGAAGAAAAAAGATGGGAGTTTGCGAATGTGTATAGACTATCAGGGGTTGAATAATGTAACGGTTAAAAATAAATATCCATTGACCCTATTGATGAGTTGTTCGACCAGTTGCAAGGGCAGTGGTCTTTTCGAAATTAGACCTCGGACAAGGATATTATCAATTGCTAATTAGGAAGGAGGACATACCAAAAACTGCCTTCAATTCTAGATACGGAAATTTTGAATTCGCAGTCATACCCTTTGGACTGACCAATGCCCCTGCTGCCTTCATGGATTTAATGCATAGGGTTTTTAAGCCCTATTTGGATGGATTTGTAGTTGTATTTATTGATGACATCCTTGTCTACTCAAAAACTCGTGAGGAGCATGAGCAGCACTTAAGAATCGTCTTGCAAACCCTAAGAAAGCATCAGTTGTACACCAAGTTTAGTAAGTGTGAGTTTTGGTTGGAGAAAATTTCTTTCTTAGGACATGTAATTTCCCAAGAGGGCATCTCTGTTGACCCGGCGAATGTAGAGGCTGTGACTGATTGGAAGAGGCCAGAAAACCCCACGGAGATTTGTAGTTTTCTAGGGTTGGCTGGGTACTATAGGCGTTTTATTAAGGACATTTCCAAACTTGCTGGTCCTTTAACCGACCTGATGAAGAAAAATGGTCATTTTATGTGGGATGCTAGGTGTGAAGCTAGCTTTCGAGAGCTAAAGAAAAGATTAACCATGGCACCGATTCTAGCTCTGCCTAACGGAATAGATAGTTTAACCGTTTATACCGATGCCTCGCTGGAAGGTCTGGGGTGTGTGTTGATGTAAAACAAGAATGTGATATCTTTTGCCTCTAGGAAATTGAAACCTCACGAGCAAAACTACCCAACCCACGACCTGGAGTTAGTCGCAGTTGTTTTCGCTCTGAAAAAGTGGAGACACTATCTATACGGGGTAACTTTCGAGGTTTACTCTGACCATAAGAGCCTTAGATACCTCGTCTCGCAAAAGGAATTGAATATGAGGCAGCGGCGATGGATGAAATTTCTGAAAGACTACGACTGCACCATCAACTATCATCCGGGAAAAGCTAACCTGGTGGCAGATGCCTTGAGTCGAAAGGCTCAAGTAGCGGGGTTAATGATTAAGGAGTGGGATCTGTTAGAATCGGTTTGTGAGTGGAAACCCTGTCTTGGAAGTCATAAGGCGATTTTTGTTAATATTAAAGTAACGTCCACTCTACTGGAGCAGATTAAAGAGGCTCAGAAGGAAGATGCTATGGTACAGAAGTGGGGAGAGAAAGTGGAAAAAGGGGAATTGTCAGATTTCAACTTCAGTTCCGAGGGAGTTTTGAGGTACCGAAACCGAGTGGTGGTACCCAAAGATGAAATGTTAAAGAAGGAGATCTTAGAGGAAGCTCATCGGTCCAAGTATACGATCCATCCAAGTAGTAGCAAGATGTATGAGGACCTAAAAGGAACCTATTGGTGGGACAACATGAAGAAGGAAATTGCTCAATACGTGCAAACATGTCTCACCTGTCAATAAGTTAAGGCGGAACATCAAAAACCATATGGATTGTTTCAACCTCTTGAGATACCCGAATGGAAGTGGGAAAACATTACAATGGACTTCATTTCAGCTTTGCCGCGAACACAACAAGGACATGACGCCGTTTGGGTGATTGTCGATCGGTTAACCAAATCGGCCCATTTCTTACCGGTAAACATGAAGTATTCCATGGACAAATTGGCTCAGTTATATATGGATGAGATTGTAAGACTACACGGAGTCCCTGTGAGCATCATTTCGGATAGAGATCCCCGTTTTGTGTCCAGATTTCGGCAAAAGTTTCACGAAACCTTGGGGACCAAACTCAACCTTAGTACCACTTATCACCCCCAGCCGGATGGGCAATCTGAGCGAACCATTCAGACCCTTGAGGATATGTTAAGGACTTGCATCTTAGATTCTGGGAGTAGTTGGGGCCAACACATGACCTTAGTGGAGTTTGCCTACAATAATAGTTACCACTCGTCGATCCAGATGGCACCATACGAAATGCTTTACGGAAGGAAGTGCCAATCACCGATCTATTGGGATGAAGTAGGCGAAAAGAGGGTTCTCGATCCAACAACCATTCCATGGATGGAGATGCCCAAGAAAAAGTCCAGTTAATACGTCAAAGACTCCAAACAGTTCAAAACCGACAAAAGAGCTATGCGGACAACCGAAGGAAAGATTTGGAGTTCGAAATTGGAGACCGTGTTTTCCTTAAGATCACGCCACTACGAAGTGTCACTACGGGTAGAGGAAAGAAACTTCAACCTCGGTTCGTAGGACCTTATATGATTCTTCAATGAGTTGGGCAAGTGGCGTACCGACTCGAATTGCAGCCAAGTTTGTCCCGAATTCATGACGTCTTTCATGTCTCGATGCTCAAAAAGTATTACCCCGATCCAACTTACATCTTACAACCGGAGGAGATTGAGATAGACGAATCACTCACCTACGAGGAGAAACCGGTACAGCTACTCGACCGAAAAGTTAAGGAGCTGAGAAATAAACAAATTCCTTTGGTGAAGATCTTGTGGAAAAATCACGGGGTAGAGGAAGCGACTTGGGAGATGGAAGAGGAGATGCAAAAGAAATACCCTGAACTGTTTGTGAATCAAGGTGAGAAATTTCGAGGACGAAATTTCTCTAAGGGGGAGAGAGTGTGAGAATCTGAAATTTTCTTTTGTACGCATTTTATATATTGTCTTTATTAGGAAAAAATTTTTAAATAATTTTTATGAGTAAATATAGTTTTAAAATCATTTTTTCTAGTATAAGTTAGCTCATGAGAAATTAAGAGTGTATACCGGACGTGGGACCCTCTAGTGCGATAAGTGTGATAAATTCGGCCAATAGGGTTACGTGTTGTATACAGGGATTAATTTACTAGGTGTTAAGAAGTAATTAGAGGTTACCTAAATGGATTAACATTGGAGAGACAAAAGGATAGTTTTAAGCCTAAAAGGCGACAAGTGTCACTTTCCTATTCCACCTTGGATTTTGACCATCTTACATACCTTTACCAAATAACCAAAAATTGACCCAAAAAAAATCTTCATTTCCAGCATCTTTGCCGAAACTCTTAGGGAGAGAAAAGAAGAAAGCCTTCAACTTATTTCTTCCAAATCTTGCTCAATCTTGTGATCCAACCATAGAACTTCAAATGTACTCCATAAAAATCCTTTGCTAGGTAGGATATTAGAAGTTGGTGGAGTTGTTTTGGAAGAAAGAAACCTAAGCTACAACCTTTCTTGAGGTATTAAGGTATGGTGCGTACAAATTCATAGTTTGTTCTTAATAATGGTTTATTAGTGGCTTTTGTGGCTAAATATGTTGATTTGTAGTAGTTTTGATGGTTGGAAGTGGAGTTTTAATGGATTTTTGATTTATTATTGATTTTTCTGTTTTTATATAGTAATTATTGTTTAGTCATGGATTGATGGTTTGTTATAGTATAGAATGGAGTTGATATATGTTGGATATGATTGGTTGCGGAAAATTTCTGGTTTGGTGCGGAAATTCCAGTTTAGGGTTTCACCTAACCCTGTTCTGTCCGGTTCTGTTCGGCCATGATGGAGGCCGAATCGACCTTAGGTTAAAACATGAAAGTTGTAGGAAATGATGTTTTATAGCTGCCTGTAAATTTCAGAACAATCCAAGTACTGTAGCATGTGAAAAGACAAAAATACCCCTGACTGCCATAGGTAGAGTTCGGTGGAATGATTTTGTAACTATACGACACTGAGCCTATTGAATGGCTATTGAAATGAGTTTATTTTATGAGTGACTTTGGGGTTGTCTAAACTTTTAGCACCAAGTGTTCCTTATTTTCACTTTCACGTTCTTTTGACTTTGCATTAGTAGTATGTGGATTAGGTTTATGACTCGTATTCGAGTCTCATTGTGTTTTCTTGAATGTTTTAGGGCGTGCCAGTGACCCAAGGCGCTTGTTGGGCGGAAATTTGTGAAATCTGTTTGTTTGATTGGTGAGTGTACTACTCACATGATTGTTACTTCATGGCTTTGTTATACTTGAAATCTATGATTGAAATGCTTGTGTTTACTGATGATATTGCTTGAGACGAGGGTGTACTTTATCACTCTCGTACTCTATGGCTTATGTGACTGTTTACTGTATCAATTGAATTTCTCTTGAATGTACTT
Organism: Coffea eugenioides; assembly: GCF_003713205.1. Lineage (NCBI taxonomy): Eukaryota > Viridiplantae > Streptophyta > Magnoliopsida > Gentianales > Rubiaceae > Coffea > Coffea eugenioides. The sequence continues at coordinate 80,548 of NW_020864703.1, forward strand.
GAACTGGTGTCGTTGGATGTGTATCCAACGACCTTTGCTGTTAACTCTGAGCTCAACCCTATTGGTGATCAATTGAATCGAGCCAACAAGGGCATGGTCGAGGAAATTGACAAACCATGGGGACTGTTTTGTGGAATCATTGGGTATGAGACTCTTGATTCCGATATACCCGAGTATTACCATTTCTGAACGGGTTGGAGTTCGGGCCCGGTAAGGGGTATGTGAGGTGGATGGAGATTGGAAAAAAGTGGAGTCTACGGTATTGGTTACTCTGTATCCATTGACGGAGCGTCAATGAGGTGAGATCAAGTATGGCAAAAGTGGAAAAGGCTCTTGAGAGCCGTCCGTATCCTTTTCTCTCATTTATTGTGTGGTTGTAGACACCAAATTTTTAAATAATTTGTATGTTGCATCTAATTCATGATTTTTGTTTTAGATTGTCTGCATTTTAGTTGTTACCTTTTTTATTTGTCTTTTATTTGCTAATTATTTGTCATATTAATTTTGTTCACGTTTTAGTTTTAGTTTTAGTTTTAAGTTTTAACGTAAAATTTGTGAAAAAAAAAGAAAAAAAGGAAATTGATGAAAAATGGAAAATTGTGCTTTGTTGATTCTAGTTTATTTAGTTTCTATCCAATGTTAATTAAATTATTTTTTTTTGTTGTTTTTGTTGTTTGTTATCTATTTTTATTATCAGTTTTATTTAATTAATTTCAAAAAATTCAAAAAATTCAAAAAATCACAATTCCATTTCTGCCGGATCACATTTCCTTTCCCCTCTAAAAACACTCAACCTCCTCCATCCGCGATTCATCTTCATTTCAGCACCCCATCTCCACTCACAATACACCTAAAAAACAACAACAACATTCTCTCTTGGCCTTGTTATTATCGACCGAGAGTGAAGAGCCGAGCTTCCCATTTTCCTGTCTGATCAAAAGCTTGAGCAAGGGAGGAAGTTGCGCAAGTTGCTTTCTTAAATTGTTCGCGAGTGAGTGTGAGAGATAACCGTGTGAGTTTTATCATCCTCTTCCTCACTGCCTAGAGCTTCTATTCCTTTCTTCAACCTCAACCATCTGCGATCATCCTCCATTCCATTCCGCGTGCAAGCTTGAGCAAGAGAGGGAGTTGGCGGGCTGCATTCCTGTGCTGTCCGAGAGCTAGCCGAGAAAGAAGCATTGCAGCTTCTTGTTGCGTGAGCTGAGCTTCCAGCTGAGGTAAATTCTAGACTTAGGCTAGCTAATTATGGGTAGATGAAGCAGTTTAAGAGCTTGCATGTGAAGTTTATGCTTCCGGATGATGAAAACAAAGCATTAGAAAAATCTGATTTGGAAGGAATGGGTTTGCCGAGAAACTGAAATGGAAATGCAGCTTTAATTTTGTTTCCCTGAGGCAATCTGAGCTTATAAATGTGATTAACTAACTTAAGACAAGATGATTAAGCTTTGCATGCAGCTCATTAGCTCGGTTAAGCAAGAAATAAAAATGAACAAGAAAATCTGCTGCATGCAAGATCATCCGAGAATAGCCGAATGAATTTCTGGATTTGTGGATGTTTATAGTTGCTGTCCGAACTTGATCTGAACTAGAAATGATAGTAATTTCATTAAGTAGCCTTGCATGTTAGTTTTGGGTACTTAACACAATGATTCAACCGAGGTAAATTCGGATTTAAGACCAACCAAGTGCTGGAAAATTTATGTGATTTGCCGAGGGAGTGAAACTGGAATTTGCAGTTGTTTTTGGGAATTTTTCTCTGGAAAATAATGCTTGGAAATGCATGAAAAATGTTGTTTTAAGTCTTGTATGACATTCAGTAGTAAACCATTTGAACTGTGGGCAAATTTGGCCAAAATTGTTGACACATAGCTGCTGGAAATGTTTCAATTTATCCGAGGAAGGGAGAAAGAATTTTTCCAGTTTTCTTTGGGAATTTTGGGATTCCAAATTGTTGCATTTAAAGTTTGACAAGCTGTAAAATATTCCACACTTGTTGATTTCACTCTAGAATATTTTAAGAGGGTCATGCATGCGATTACTGTTAAGATGATATCCGGAAGTCTTGTCTGAAATAAGAAAAGCTGCGCTTCATTGCTCCTGTTTTGTTCATTGGCTTTGTTTGCGTCTATAAGAAAGTTCATGTTTGGGGACATTCGATGGTAATGGGGGGCAAATTCCTTGCATTTGGTCTGTAAATGACATATTGGTAGAGCTTGTTGGAGTGTTTGCACGCAAATAAAAATTGCTGCATTTTTCTTCTTACTGTTTCTTTCCGTGGCTGTTCTCTGCGCTTGCATGCTTAATTCTGTGTGGAAAGGAAGAAGTGGAAAGTTTAGTGTTGAGTTCATGTCTTTGGGTCAAAAAGTATTTGAATCATGCCCAAGCACTTGCTGGAAAATGCATTTCAACTTGCCAAATCAGTTTTATATGTTCCAGATTTTTCAACTTGCTGAACGTATTTTATTTTTGTTTGCACTGGATTTTGCTCAGTTTTTTTTTTTTCTATTTGTTTGGATGATGGCTTGCTGCCTAGTTTAAAGCCTTGTGTTTGGACTTGATTATGCTTGAGAGCTGGTTTGGCAAGGTGCCGAATTGCAGAAAGTCTTCATCTGAAAATTACAGAAGCTAAGAATGCTTCGGTTTGACGAAAGTTTCCTAGTTTGCTGAAACTTTTGCTGCATTTTTTCTTCTTACTGATCTTTCCATGGCTGTTTTCTGAGTTTGTACTTCAGCTGCATGCTTAATTGTGTTTTGAAGGGAGGAAATGGAAGGTTGGGTGTTGAGTTTGAGTGTTTAAACATCTAAAATATTTGAGCTGGAAAGTGGATTTCAGATTGCCAAAGCATTCTACATGAATGTCTGTCCAGATTTTCTGTAATGCATTAGCTCCTTCATTGTTCTTGTTTGTTTGGAGTTGAGTTAAGCAGCTTGTTGTTTAGTTAGAGTTAAGATGCTGGTTTGAGAAATATCTAATCAAAGCTGCGTGTTTGAATCAAAAATCTGGTTTGCATGATAAAAATGAAAAGAAATGTCGTGGCTGGAATTTGCTGAATGCATAAGATTCTTTATGTCTTTGCATCAGTTTTCTTCTATATTTGGGTTTGTTTGAATTTTGAAATTGTGTGTTATAATGCTTAGATTAGCTTTGAATGTTTGGTTGAAAGATTTTTGATCAAAAATTAGCGTTGAGGTTGATATCCTTGCAAGAAGAAGATTTGCAGCAAGCTTTGAAGCAAAAATGCAGCAAGCTTGCACTTTCCGTTTGCAGAAATCTTCTTGAGTTTGCATGAAAGATTGCTGGAATTTACATTATCTCATCATAATTTGTTGGCTTGTTGAATTATGTGTTAGTTTTTAGTTTAATGCCGATGGCTTTGATTGATTGGTGAGATGTTAGTTGCATATTAGGATTGTATTTGAGAAGTTTAGCATGTTGCAGATGAAAGGAACCAGCAAAACAAAGAGATTTACGTAGCATGCATGAAATATATTCTAAAATTTGCACTTTAACCCCTCAAGTTTCCTTTTGTTCCCCTATGACCCAACCAATTGAATAATGTCCTCAATTTGGTCCTTGGCAGCTTTAATTTTGCAAGTTTTATTGCTTGTTTGCTTCAAATAATTACCATGCTTTGTTTAAATTGCACTTCATGCATGAATTTAAGAGCTTTATGACCATGTGAGCCCGTGTTTGTATGTTTTCTTTAATTTTCCCAAATAAAGTGGTACCTTGACCTTTTTATTGTTTTGAAGCCATTTTCACTTCATTTGATTACCATCGAAGGGGAGGTATATCTAATCATTTATTTCTTACTTTATTTGACTCTACGTGCTCCTATGTGTTATGTGTGAATTTGCATGATTAATTTGCTTTCCTTGCCTGTCTTTAGCTCCTTTACTTTATTTACTCTTGCTTTTAGTAAGTTATTCTTTATGGGGTATGTGTACACCTCTTGGCTTGTAATAGATAGGGCTTGGAGGAGCATTCAATGAAGACCTATCGAAGACGTGTGCCTAGCTAGCAAATGTAATAGTTAGGGCTTTAATTGTCTTATGTGTCTTGCATGCTTAGTTGTTACGTGTTAATTTGCTTTATTAGGGCCTTGCATCTAGTCGAGCATGCTAAGTGTTATGTGCTATGTGTTTACGAGTGTTTGGCATGTCTACTCGCTTTCCATGGCCATGAAAGAATGTGATGAATGAATGAACGTTTCCACTAGTCCAACGCTAGTCGGAATTCATAGAATGGGCTAGTCCAACGCTAGACTCTTAGGAATTTCCCCTCGTTAGTACATGTTTGCATGTTCATTACATGTCATGCATTTTTCTTAGTTTTATCATTTCGCATGCCCCTCTAATCCCTTCCCTCTCAATTTAGGTTTTGCATTTCATGCTAGTTTATAGGGGTTCATTTGCTTGAGAGTCCCCTTAAATATGGGATATAGACGAGTGTGGCTTTTTATAAGCCTTAGCACGCTTGTATTCCCTCTATAAAAGGGCAAATTGAGTCACGATTTAGGTCTCCCCGTACCCAATGTGCATGAATTCCCTAGGCTCATGCATTTTTAAATCCACTCTACCATTTTATACCCTCATCACACTTTCATTTTTCCTCCCATTTTGCACACGAGCACCTTTGTGTTTCTTCACTTGCACACGAACACTTTTATCATCACTTGCACACATGCACTTCATATTATCATTTCACATACCGTACCTTGCCCACTCACGTGCACATTTTCCTTTACATTTTTATTGTTTATTATTACTTTTTCAAACTCATGTCCTCACATTGCATACATGCATTCCATTCATTTGCATCCCACTCGCATTATTCGTGACTTCTTCAAAGGATCGTTATTGGGCTTCACAATTAATGTGATTGGTACCACTCAACCTTTGAAGAGAAATTTCCCCCAATACCCCTAGGTCTAGGGTTTGCATTCATGTAGTGCATCCAAATGTAATAAATTCTTTGGTTAAAACAAGAAAATCTTTGATTAAATCATGCAACTAGCCTTGGCTAGGTCAAAGGGGTGCCTTGGATTTTATCCTTGCCTTCCCCTTTGTCAAATGTGACTCCCGAACCTTTTTCTTTGGTTTACGTAGACTAGGAGTCGTTTAAAAAGGGTTTCTCACTACTTTTTCCTATTTTTTTTAAAAAATACATTTTTTAGGTGACTTGGTACACCTTAACTCATTACCAAGTGGCGACTCCGTATTTAGTTTTAAAAACCCTTTTTAAACTATAATTTTGGGTCAAATCGTCGCATTCTCAAACCCCCATTTAGACCCATTTTTCTTTTAAATCACAATTCATTTTCCAATCACAAATTGAATCGAAAAATACATTTTAAACCATTTATTCATTTTATCAAAAAATGGGGCGCGACAGTGGTGTTAGTTGTGCTCACTTGATGAACGTATTCCTTGAATGCCTGAGTGATGGTACCTCATTGGGCGAAAGGCTCACTCCGTTAAATTTTGTTTTCCTTACAGGGAACAACCTTTTGGAGACTATGATGTTTTGAGGCACAAGTTGAGCTAGTTTTAATATATTCTTTTGTAAAGCTCCTCGATGGTTGGAAAAACCCTAAATGTACTTTGATCCAAATATTTTCCTTTTGATTTGTAAATTACAAACGTATGTGTATAAAACCGTTTAACCATGTTCATGTATCATATTTGGTTTGGAAATGTTCATTCTCTAGAGTTTTATAACGTTATCTATATTCGATTGGGTTCTGGCTGGATGGTGACGTGGCAGTCACTATTCAATTATGGTTCCCTTTTTTTTTTCTTTTTTCGTTTTTCGTTTTACGATTTTGAATCGTGTAAGCGCGCTATTTTATTCCGGAACGTTTTAGATTGTGTATAACTGTCTTAGTAGTCCTGGCGAGAGGTGGGCAGGCAGTCCGCTAACCCCTTTGGTACGCCTTAGGGGAAGGTGGGGCTGTCACATAAACAATTACATTCACAATTCTAATCAAATGGAGCATCAAGTAAGCTTCTCCAGAATTCCTCCCATTTCAGCTCCTGTTAAGGAAAACAAATCTAACGGGGTGAGCGGATGCTCGTGAGGCCAAGAAAACATGCAAGACAAGTAATTCAATAGCAATAGCACTTGAATAATAGTGAAAACTATAACATTCAAGAAATTAACAAATTTATAATAAACCCTCTTGAGTAGGGTGTAGGAGCTCTCAGGAGCTACATCTTTGTTTACTGTGCCCAAATTCAATTCAATACCTTCTCGTGACAACACCCCGTCACCCGGGTAGATAATTAAATTCATAGCATTTTACGTATTCCATTTATGTTTCTGAGATGACTCGAGAGGCACCTCCCACCCAAATCGGTGTGGTACTTACAATCGTTCATTTTATAGGTCTGAGACTATTCGAGAGATACCTCCCACCAAATCGGCGTGGTACTTGCTATCGTTCAGTTTATAGGTCTGAAACTATTCGAGAGGTACCTCCCACCAAATCGGTGTGGTGCTTGCTCTCGTTCAGAGGTCGATGAGACACCGCTCCAATCGACTTAGAATGCTTAATGGTTCTGAGACGATTCGAGAGGTACCTCCCACCCGAATCGGTGTGGTACTTGCTATCGTTCAGAGGTTTAGGGTACTGAGACGACTGGAGAGGTACCTCCCACCAAATCGGTGTAGTACTTACAATCGTTCAGTGGTCGATGAGGCATAGCTCCAATCGACTTGTGCAGCCATAGCATAATTAATCATTTCATTCAATCATTCAATACATTCAATACATTCAATCATTCATTTTATTTCAATCAAGTCATTCACGATTCATTCATTTCAATTCAATCAAGTCATTCAAATAAAACCGAGTGTGGTAAGATACACACTCGATTCAGTATTTTCAAAATCTCCAATCACTAATAACAATTAAGCACATATCAAGTTTACATACACTTGACACTCACCAAGTAAACAAAGGAGAAATTGTCACTTGAAGGTTCAGGCGTCCACCGTGGGATCCTCTTGAAGGTCCTCTTGTGTGCCTGAGCAAGTAATAACAAACTACTACTTAGAAACCCCATTTATCAAAGAAGATTGTACTAGAGTACAATCTAAGAAAATTTCACAAATACGAGCCTTAATTACTCGTAAATCGAGACTCAAAAGCAAGATTTTAAAAGTACAAGAGAAATCTAATTTGCATCTTTAAAGTCAAGTGCGGAACGGTTGAGTGATGTGGAAGGAAAATGGAGAGTTCGAAACCCTTAATTCCCCTAAGTTCGGAAATTTCAGATTTATCAAGCGGTTTTTGAAAAATTGTGTCTCACTCTTGGTAAGTGTAAAATTGGAAAACTTGGTACCGTTGGAAACTACTTCCAAAGTACTAAAAGTTCCTAGAAGACACTTTTCCATGATTCCAAATGGATGACATTCAAAATGTGGCTCAAAGTGGCTGTTTTGGACCATTAAGACAGTTTTGGGTTGATTTTCGACAAAGTTTGGAAATTCGGCAAAATTCACACAATACGAACTAGCCTCTAAAATTTGGAACTCAATTAGAGTTACAATCAAAGTTTAAAACACAATAGGTGAAACAGGAATCGGAATTTTGAGTATCGAGAGACATCAGTCCAAAGTTGGTCACATTTCACAAACTGTTCAGTCACTTTCCAGATTTAAAGACTATCTTTGAAATATCATTTGGCCATCGATATGGCATTAGAAATACTCCAAAATTGGTACACTAAATCCTTCATGTGTGAACGACATTTCTACCGAGTTTCATGTAAAAATTCCCACGGAAAGGCAGTCATTAAAACAACCAAAGTTCAAGAAATATTTCAAGGCTAATCTGCCTTCTCACTTTTCTTTTGCTTGCAAACGTTTTGTGCAATGAAATCAGTTCTAAATCACTCCATTTTTGAAACCAAGAGTCCATAAACATACACTAAGCAATTTAAAGGTAATGTACATCACAATTTTTGAAATATAACTCCCCAAATCAGAATTGATCATCCGGCCCAGAGAAAAGGAAAAATTTTTCAGATTTGAAAAGCAAACTTTGGGACATCTGTTGGGCATCGAGAAGGACTTGGAATGGCACCAAATTTGGTAGTATTACCCTACCATATAAGGGCTATTCCTCTGTCAAATTTCATGCAAAAATTCGTACGGAAGGTCAGTTAACAAAGCCACTAAACTTCCAAGAATTTCCAAGGCAAATCTGCCTCGTACGTAATTTTTCCGTTTCTAAATATTCGGCTAATGAAAACATCTCAAATATGGTTCATTTATGTATACAATGTCTAAGAAACATTCAAGATGTGTTTGGTAGGTGATTAACACCAAAATTTTCGAAACAACAAGTCCCAATCAAGATTTAGACATTTACTAGCCAGAAAGAGGGTTTCAAATCAATGAGTCAGTTTCGGATTTCGGTCACAACTCACTCAATTCAACTTGTAATTGAGCGTGGTCAGTGGCGTTGAAAACTAGATTCATAAAGTTACAATTTCTTGGAAGAAACTGTTTTCAAAATCTGTCCACAACTAGCTCATATTTGAGCATCAAATCGCTGCTCAAAACAGAGCTCCCAATGTAGATGTGAAACAGGACAGTCATGTTTAAATGATTGGTATGGACTGCTCAAGTGGAATCAGAATGTATATTTTATACCGTTGAAAATATGGGAATGTCTAGTTTCCAGTGCCACAAACGGCACTTGATTTCGACATCGGAGTAAAAAGTTATAGCCAAAACAAAAACACTGCCAGAGCCGTTACGGGAAAATTTCCAGTTTTTACTGACTTCCGAAAACACATCATTTGGCCAACCAAATCATGAAATTTTTTGATGAAACTTTCTACATCACCCACTCAACATGTTTACATCATAAACAAGTCAATAGAACCACAAAATTTTGCTCTAAGGGTCACGGACATTCACAGGGGCAGAAACGGAAAGTTTTCCATCTTCACTCCCTTTGAGCTTTCATCCATAATATCACTCATTTCTACTAATTTAAGCACTAAACCAACATTAATAACATCAAAACACCACAAATCAGTCCATGAAACCATAGTGGGAGTTCATAGAGCCCACACAACAACTTTCCAACATAAATAAAACTACCCACAAGAAGATATGAACTTATAAGTGCTATATTACTTCCGTAAACCAAGAATTTCAAGGTTGATCATTGATTACCTTAGTTGATGACTCAGGCAGAAATTTCGGTCCTCTTAAAGCTCACATGAACCGTGGAAATGAAGTCCTTTTTCCAACTTGAGTTGCTCTCCAAGTGTTTAGCAAAGTTTAGTGTAAATTTGAGGTGATTTGTTGGAGTAAAGTGAAGTGAAATGATGAAAAAGGTTAGCTCTTTCTTCCCTTGGTGTGGCCGGCTTCTTGGAGAAGGAAAAGAAGAGATGGTGCTCATGGTAAGCTTCCGCGAGAAGCTTTAAAATTTGTGGCCAAAAATTGCTTCAAAAGTCAACTAGGAATAGTGCGCGTACGCGTGCGTTTCGTGCTTGATTCCTCTCGGGTTTGTTTGACTAGTGCACTAAACCTCTATTGCACTTCCATTCATACTATCATTATTCACTCTCAATGGTCTGAAAATAATGGTCTTAAATCCCTCAATTAATCGCGCGCATAAAAACGCGTACTTCCGATTTGTGCGCGATAAAGTGGAATTTTCAAGAAATTCTTATAACGATAGTATCACTAGCTAATAATTGAACACTTAAACATAAAAATACCTATTTCAAGACTAATGTACAAGTCTCCAATTTTTCTAGCTTATTGTATCCTCGAATCGATTATTGTCTCCAAACGCGTATTCACTATTCTCACTTAACGAGCTTTCAAAAATTAAATTTTGAAACGAGTCATTTTAAAAACATAAGGAAGACATTGTTCCATTTGAATGGACTTAAAATGGTTGAAATAAATTATTTGGAGAAAACGGGTGGATAAATAATTAATTAAGCCATTAAAATAAGTAAAAATTCGGGTCCTCACAAATCATCTAGTGAAGTACTATTTTTGATCTTTTGTAATGGGACGATGGGAATAGGACTTAAGAGTTTGTGCCTTGGAGACGCATATACTTTTGTTAATCACCTGTTTACTTTTGTTTACTGACCTTGACTTGGTATATACTTTACTTGGCTGTAACTTGTGATATGATCTAATGAGCTCTAGTTTGTGTTTGACTTATACGGTGATAATGTTAATTGTGCAAGTAATTTCATTTTTCTTTAGAGTTGTTACCGGTAAGTGTGTGTAGTTCAGTTATGATTTAGTGTGGGGTTTATGTATGTGCATCTAGATTAGCTGTGAACATGGAAACTAGAGGACAACGAAAAGGACGTCAACCCAGACAACCCCGAAATGAAAGAGTAGATAATGGGTCTGCTACTGATCAAAATGCCGAGCCAAGGGTTGGGGAAAGAGATGACCAAATTGGATTAGTTTTAACTCGCATGACGGATGTACTAGAGCTCTTAGTAGCTCAACAGGGCTAGGGAGTTGGGCAAGGAAATCAACGTGGAAACCAAGAGATAGGGGAGGATCGAGCTTTGGAGCGGTTTCAGAAATTCTTTCCACCCCAAATTTTCTGAAGTACCTGACCCAGAAGTGGCTGAAAATTGGTTAGAAAATACAAGGAATATATTCGATGCCTTGAACTACACAGAAGAAAGACAAGTCACTTTTGCTGTATTTTAACTTGAGGGAGCAGCCCGAACCTGGTGGAATGTTATAAGAAACAAGTGGGAAAGAGATCAAGCTCCAAGGATTTGGATAAACTTTGTACGAGAGTTTAATGAGAAATTTCTGTCTCCACTGGTCCAAGAAAAGAGAGAGAACGATTTTATAAAGCTTCGTCAAGGAACTTTGAGTGTGGCTGAGTATGAAACACAATTCACGAAATAATCTACATATGCTCCAGAATTGGTGGCAACGGAACGGAAGAGAATAAGACGATTTATCTAAGGATTAAATTTAGAGATCCAAAATGCCCTTGCTGCAGCACAGATTGAAACATTTAGTGATGCTCTTGAGAAAACACAAAGGGTGGAGAGCACAAAATCCCAATCGAGAACCTTTCAAGCGAGGAAAAAAGATGTATCTGATAGTAGACCAAGAGAAATTGAACCGCCACCTAAAGTAAGAAAAGGAGTGGATGGAGTAAGACTACCACTTCCTTCTCCTCTCATGATAAAGAAACCAGAAGGGACTATGTCATGAGAAGCTCCAATAGGACAGATACAGTCAAGGGAAACTTCGCAGGAAAGTCAAGTCACAACTCCTCATCTGACCTGTGGATATTGTGGAAGGACGAATCATACCGAAGAAGACTGCTGGGTAAAGGGGCGAAAGTGTATGGGATGTGGGAACACCAACCATAAAGTTCATGACTATCCAAAGAGGTATCAACAAGGAACTACTATTCAACAAGGAAATAGAACTAGCCCTCGACAAGTCAATGGAGGAGGAAACCAACCAGTGGCATCTACAAAAACATATGAAATGATCACACAACAAGGTTCAAGGTTATCTGAGGTTGTGAAAGGTATGAATTTCGAGAACGAAATTTTTTTAAGGGGGAGAGATTGTGAGGACTCGTGTTTTTATTTCATAATTTAGCTATTTTTATAATTAATTGCCCTATTTATATTTAATAACCCTAGTAGTGCATGAATTTTTCTTAAGTTTCGATTTTTCGCTCTTGCGACGTAAGTTCGCGCGTTTTGCGTAAGTACGCGTGTTTCGCGTCAGAGCGGCTAAGTGGAGATTTAAGAAACTTATACTAGACTACTAAGAGTGAATAATTATATTGTTAAAGGAAGTACACTAGAGGTTTAGTGCACAAGTATAACAAACAAGAGAGAAAACGGTGGTACGAAACCCACGCGCGACAAGTTTTAAGAGTTGACTTTTTGCCCAACACTTATGGCTACTATTCCATTCTTTCTTCCCAAGTTTTAGCACACAAACCTCTCTCATCTCTCTCCATTTTTCGGCCAGCAGCCCCAAGGAAGAAGAAGGAAAGAAAAATCCATCCAATCTTGCACCATTTCACCCTCTAAATTTTCACACAACTCACATACCACTTGGAGAGCAACTTTAGTTTGGAGGAAGGCTTCATCTTGCGGGTTTTCTAGGGAGTTTTTGGTACAAAATTTCTAGTTTCTTCAAGAGCTAAGAGATAGCCTTCATCCACCTTGAATCTTTCCATTTTTCTTCAAAGTTGAAGCTTTAATGGCAAGGGTTTGAAACCCAAGCATGAAACTAGGTAGAGGACTTGAGGAATCCATTTTTTTTGCTTTAATCTTAGGTAGAGGTCTTGAGGTGGCCTCTAGGAAGCTGACTTGATGTGTAAATGCTTGAATATGATTGTTATGTGTGTAGATGAGTTGATTATGGATAGAAAATGAAGAGAAAATCGAAGGAAAGTTGGTGCATGGACTTGGCCGAAGCTGTCCTGCTATTGCCTTGCCTAAATTTCAAATTTGTGATGCTCAAATGACTGTGAAACTGATGTATATATGTTACATATTGTGAGTAGAAAGTTTCTACCAAAAATCATTTGAATTGGTTGAGCAAAACTTGAATTTTTGAAATGTGAAGAAACCTGGAAATGAGTTCAGACTGTCCAAATAGTACCACTTTGATCGAACATAACTCTTTGTACAAAATTCAAAATCGAGTGCCATTTATGGCAATTGAAACGGTATAAAATTCACCATCTAGTTCGAACTGAGTGAGCCGTAGTAATTCGGCAAAGTTTGCTGCCCTGTTCTGATTGTCTGTCGGAGAGAAAGGTAGAAGCTGCAACTTGTGGCTCAATTTTCTCTCCTTTGTGAACTGATTTTGAAAAATACTTGTTTTGACGAAATGTAGAGTTTTGAATATAGTTTCCAACGCCACTAATCATTCTCAATTTCAAGTTGTATTGAGTGAGATATGGTACAACTTCCAAACTATGACAAAGCTGGAAATCTGGAAATCTTTCTCTTCTTGCTAGCCGAAGGGTGAAACTTGTTTTGGAATGTTCTGTTTCGAAAACTTTGGTGTCAATTACTTCTAAATTTCTCATTGGATGTTTATGGAACCTTAGTTTCAACATTTGAGCTAATTGAAGTTGATTGTGTGGGATAAAATGTTTGAAAAGGAAAGAGAATCATGGACGGCAGATTTGCTTTGAAATTTTCATGAATTTTGATTATTTTGTTAACTACCTTCCTACGTGAGTTTTTGCGTGATATTTGGTAGAGATATAGTTCACATATGGAATATTTAGTGTACCAAATTTGGTGTATTTTCAATGCCATTTCGATGGCTAAATAAAACTTCAAATATAACTTTTCAAATCTGGAAAATGACTGAACAGTTTGCAAAACGTGACCAACTTTGAACTGATGTATCTCGATACTCGAAACTCTGAATTTAGTTCCGTTTGTTGTGTTTGAAACTTTGTTAGGAACTATTATTGTTTTATAAATTTCAGAGGCTAGTTCACTTTTTATGAATTTTACTGAATTTCCAAAGTTTGCCGAAAAACATGACCGAAACTGCCTTGCTTGTTCAAATCAGCCACTTTAAGCCAAAAAATGATTGTCTTCCATTTAGAATCTTGGAAAAGTGTAATCTAGGAACTTTTAGTACTTTGAAAATAGTTTCCAACAGTTCAAATTTTTCTAATTTTGGACCTACTGAATGCAAGATCTGATTTTTCAAAGATTGTCACTTAAAACTGAATTTTTCGGACTTGATGAGAAATGAGTTTTTGGAAACTTTTCCTTATCCTTTGATATTGATTGACCATTTTAAACTCGATTTCAAGAATGATACAAGTTCTCTTGTGACTTTAACAGCTTCATTTATGAAACTCGATTCCCGATGGAATAAACCTCTTTTGATGTGTTTTCTCAGTTGCTAACTTTCTTGGTTAATGACACCTTATTTTATACTTGAGAAATGAACTTCAAACCCTAGTTCTTTTTACCTCGATTGCCATGAGTTTAAACTCCAAAAAGGGAAGCGTTTGGCTAGAGTAGTTTTGGGTGAATTGCACTAGTTTTACACTTGAATCTTGGAACCTTATCTTTGATATTTTATATGAAATGAGTGGAGTTTTGGATGATTTAATCTCCATTAGTTTCGAAAATGTGAACATCCTTTATATCCTAACTTTTGGGTCATGAGATTAGAAGTTTTGGGAGATGAAAACTATTCACCTTTTTCTCGATTTTCGTGCCAAAAGTGAAATTGGCACTTTCTTTTGGAATTGAGGTTCACTTACCACGACTTGAATCAAAGACGGCTTTTGAGTTTTCTTTGAGCATTATTTTAATGAGTTAGCGAAAAGTTCCTTTAACTTGATTCGAACTTGTGATCTTAAATCCCCATTTTTGAATCTCGATTTTCGTTGAGTAAAACTCTTATCAGACATTGTCTTAAATTTTAAGAACATGTACTTTCTTCTTTGGATGTTACGTGGTCGTGAGTAAGTGTGAGTGATAATTGATCACTATTTCTTCAGGTACTCGAGAGGGTTTCCAAGGGGATCTCGGTGGGGACAACTAAAGAGTTTATTTGCTCACTTATTCACTTATTTTGAATTGGTGAGTGTTCCTTATCGGTGTACGTGACTTGAACAGTTTTGCTACATGTTTACTTCATAGTTATTGTGTGCTTAAGTGTTAAGTGCACCCTATAATTGCTCCTATGTAATTGTCCACCGTTTTAAGGCAAGTGTGTATTTTATCTCACTCGACCTAATAAAATGATAAATTTCTATCATTTAACCGTAAATTTCTACCGTTAACCGTGAACTACTACCGTTTATCGATTTATTTGATTACTTGCGCATGTTGTAAGCTCTAAATTGAACTGGATCCTACCTTTGGTTGCTAACCTGCTCGAGTCAGGACTGGACTCGGTCCGGTAGGTTGGAACCTTGGGCCACCGTTTCGGTATACTCGAGTATTACCACTGGAGGGATAAGGTGATGGCCAGACAAACCGAGGGGATCACTGGAGTTATAAGGTGAAGTGGATTGAAATCGTTTCAAGTGAACACCGTATCCTTTCAATGTGTGTTTATTTCTGTACAATGATAACTGTTTCATTTTAATGTGCCAATATGACACGTTGAACCGTATGTGCGTTATGCTCAATTTACTTGATTTATTAGAACTGCTAGTGTGTCTTGGAACCTCACTGGGTTGTTTAACTCATTCCACGCTTTTGTTTTCCTTAACAGGGTTCAAGATCGAGAGTGCCCGCGAATAGTATTAGGTTGTTTTCTTTTGAAGACTTTAAGTTGTATTGTAGCATATGACTGTAGTACATATTATTTTGGGTTGTATTTAAGCTTGAAGGTTAACTAATATTAAGTATGAAGTGTTTTGGAGTACTTTAATTATATATTGAAAATATTTGAAGTTTTTCTAGTTTTTGAATTACAGATTGTAGTGAGTCCCGACAAGAGTTGGGCAGGCGTTCCGCAGATACCCTTGGGTTCACCCTCGGGAGAAGTGGGGGCGTCACACATACATGATTAAAAGAGTCTAGCCACCAAAAGAAACCAAAACAGTCTAGCCACCAAAAGAAACCAAAACAGTCCACTAGTTGTCCAAAACTACCACTTTAATTGCTTCATTTCCATCTCAACTCACACATAAAGTTAACCAATGTTTAGCCAAGTTTCTTAGGCTTAATTAGGGTGCAAATGAACCACAAAATCAAGGAGAAACCTCCCCTTCCAAAACCGGTCAGCCAGGGAAAAAGGAAAACAGTCCACTAGTTCACTTGTTTCACCAACTTTCATCCTTTCATGAAGACTAACTTAAACATCATACCAAGTGTTATCCTTAACTCAAAAAGGATCTAAAACATGTTAATACATCAAATAAACCATAAACAGAGCTTTAACAATTAATCAAATACATGGTAGGCTAACCAACCAACCCAACTATCACTTGATTAGTTCAAGAAATTTAACCATAAGCAATATCCAAACAACTCCTAGTTTACCCTTAAAACTTTAAATACTTGATATAACACCATAAAGCCAAGGATTAAGGATCATATACCTCTCTTGTAAGAAGCTTGAGTCACCCAAAACAACCACCAAACCAAAAGCTTCAAGCTTGAAAATCACACACTAGGGTTGGAAGTAGTTCACTTACTAAGTCAAGTCCTTCACTTTTGATTTTTCTCTCAAGATCAAACTAGGTTTAGAAAGCATAAAAATGGAGTTTTATCTCCTTCTCTTGGAAGCTAAGAGAGCCGGCTAACATGAAGAAAAATGGAGCCAAGTTTGGTTTAAAATTCCTCTAATTCTTTGGTCAAATAAATTGGATGGTTGGTGTTTTGCCACATGGCTCAACCTTGGCCATTCTCTCTCTAATCTTTGCCAAATCATGTTTCTATCCTCCAATTGTTTCCATTGTCTTACTAACACCCATAAACTATCATATAAAGTCCCAACCACAATAAAAGGAATATTTGGTCATAGAGTATGTGGTGAAATAAAATAATACCAAGTCAAGGAAATGTTTTAATTCAAGTAAAAGTAATGAAATGCAATACAAGGGAAATGTTATAATGCAAGTAGAATGCAATGCAATGACACATCTTAAGTGATTTAATCATAGGCAAGGCAAGTGATTTAGGAAAAATTTTGTTTTTAAGTGAGGGTTCTCACACTCTCTCTCCCTTAAAGAATTCCGTACTCGAAATTCTCACCTTGATCACTGAATAGCTCAGGATATTTTGCACGAATGTCTTTTTCCACTTCCCAAGTGGCCTCTTCTACCTCATGATCTCTCCACAAAATATTTACCAAGGGTATCTGTTTAGTCCTTAATTCCTTTACATTTCGGTCTAAGATCTGTACCGGCTTTTCTTCATAAGTCAGAGATTCGTCGATGTCAATTTCCTCTAGCTTCAGTACATGAGTGGAGTCTAGATGATACTTCTTCAACATAGAAATGTGAAATACATCATGGATCTCGGATAGACTTGCCAGTAATTCTAATCGATATGCCACATTTCCAACTCATTGAAGAATTTTGAATGGTCCCACGTATCTCGGTTAAAGCTTCTTTCCTTTTCCTGCCGTGAGACTTCGAAGTGGTGTAACCTTTAAAAATGCCTTGTCCCCAACTTCAAACTCCAATTCCTTTCGTCGATTATTTGCATAACTCTTCTGTCGAATTTATGCTGTCTGAAGCCTCTGACGTATCACCTTCACCTTTTCATAAGCATCCTTGATCCACGGTATTGTAATTGGGTCTAAAACTCTTCTTTCCCCTACTTCATCTGTGATGCCCGAAAGAAAAGAAAAGGGAAATTTTCTTTATTTATTTATTTATTTTTCCGCGTGCATTTTTCTTACTTTATTTTATTATCAAAATTTTCCAGAGACTTTTATAAATGAATATAGTTTTCCAATCATTTTTCTAGTATAAATTAGTTCATGAGAAATAAAGAGTGTATATTGGACGTGGGACCCGCTAGTGGCGTTAAGTTCGATAAATTCGACCAATTAGGTTATGTTTTGTATACCGGGATTAATATACTAGGTGTTAAGAGATAATTAGAGGTTACCCATATGGATGGGTGTTGGAGAGACAAAAGGATAGCTATGCATTAAAAAGGTGACAAGTGTCACTTTGTGATTCAAGTTGGACTTTTGACCATCTTACCTCAACTTTACTAAAACCAAAATTTGACCAAAAATCAAGCCATTTTCTCCTTCTTATGGCAGAAACTTTGAGAGCAAGAGAGAGAGAAAAATCTTCATCTTTCACTCCAATTTCTTACTCCAATCTTGAGTTCTAACCGATAGAATTGCAAATTACTCCATAAAAGTTGTTTACTAAGGAGATTCCAAGGTGTTTGTGAAGCTAATTTGGGAAGAAGAACTCTAAGCCATCACCTTTCTTGAGATTTCATGGTATTATGTCTAGCAATCCATTCTTTGTTCTTAACAATGGTTTATTAGCGACTGGTGTTGGCTTAGGAGGTGATTTTGTGGGTGATTTCATAACTTTTGGTAGTGATTGATGAATTTCTGATTTTATGCAAGATTTTTCTGTTTTTATATGATCATTAGTGGTTGGCCAGGTATGATGGCTTGTAATGGTGTAAAATGAAGCTTGTATATGTTAGTTTAAGTTGGTTGCGGAAAATTTCTGGTTTGATACGAAATTCCAGGTTTAGGGTTTGAATTTGCCCTGTTCTGACCGGATTTATTTGGGTATGTTAGAGGCCAAATCAGGCTTAGGTTAAAACATGAAAGTTGTATCAAATGGTGTTATCTAGCTACCTACAAATTTCAGCTCGATCAGAGTACTGTAGCCTTTGAAATGACCGAAATACCCTTGACTGTCCATGAACCCTGTTTCGCGCCCAGATTTCTGTTTTCGTGGAGTTTCCCATTTTTGACCATGAAATTTCATGATTTGGCTTTGGAGGTCTTCATAAGAAATGTAGGTTTATGTCTTGGCTTCGAAAATCCATAAGATTCGTTTCAATCCGATAAGGGTAGCTTCAGTTATGGATATTGTGCCGAAAGGTGTTAAACGGAACTTTTATACGTTAATTGCGATCGTTGCGGAAAATTTACGCTTCAAGGAAATGAATTCCGGTTTCTAGGGTTTAATTGGGGGTTTTTCTAATGGTGGCTCTTAAGCTTCTAATTAGCTTTGATTGAGGGATATTGTGGCCTAATTGGATGCATTTTATTGCTTATTAACCATATGTGTGATTGGTGATATATTGTAGGTTGGAAATGAAGCATTTATGGGGAAATGCTGTCCGAACTTTGAGAATGTATGATTGCTTTAAGTTTGTGATTTAGGGCTTGGACTCGGGAAAGGTAATGGTATATGATGGATGGTTTCTGAGCCGTGGAGGTGAGTGACCCTCAACCATTTCCCAAGTACTTTTGAAATGTTTCTTGCATTATTTACTCGACTGCATATCATGCGTGCTTGCATGTGAGTTCATGACATGATTTGGCTTTAATGAGTTCTTGGGGAGTCTTGTGCTGAACACCAACGTCTCCACCCTGTTTATTGTTCATGGCATGATCTGGAGCACCAACGTTGCTCCCTCTTATTGTTTAACATTAAGTGATCTATTTGAGCGTTGGGTGTTTAAGTGCAATGATTTCACTGGCTCACGAGAGCAAAAATACGTACATTTGATCTTGGAATCATGACATCATCGAAATACATTATTGTGAAATATATTTGATTACTGATTTGACTGGTTACTCGCTGAGCTTCTAGCTCACCCCAAAAATGTTTTATTACCCTCCACAGGGCTCGAGGCAAAGGAAGTGCTTGTAGTACTTATTCACGTGACTGGATGGCATATATCTTGTACAGTTTGGATTTGGAATCATTTTATGTATAGTTGGGAATTGTTTTCGCTTCGCTTATGACATGTAATTATTGGAGAATTTGATGTGAATTTGAGATATATCTTGTAATTTAATTGAGGACTGTAGTGAACGACTGAGTCCCGGCGAGAGCTGGGCAGGCAGCCCGCCGAACCCTTTGGTTCGCCTTAGGGTGAGGTGGGGCTGTCACAGGTGGTATCAGAGCTTAGGCTTCGGATCTCTGTAGTGTATCCTAGGCGTAAAGTTTAGGATGCCGGACTGTGGGTCTGGTTTGACATATCAGTGATTTCTTGTAGAAATGAAAATCTGACAAGTGGGATTAGAGTAACTCTTCGTGCTTGCTTGGAAATGCATGTTTGACTTTTGAGGGATATCTTGACTTGATTAGTATGAGTTGGAATGTCGAGGACGACATTCTTTTAAGGTGGGGAGTCAGTGACGCCCGAAAGAAAAGAAAACGGAAATATTATTTATTTATTTATTTATTTTTCCGTGTTCATTTTTCTTACTTTATTTTATTATCAAAATTTTCCAGAGACTTTTATAAATGAATATAGTTTTCCAATCATTTTTCTAGTGTAAATTAGCTCATGAGAAATAAATAGTGTATATTGGACGTGGGACCCGCTAGTGGCGTTAAGTTCGATAAATTCGACCAATTTGGTTATGTTTTGTATACCGGGATTAATATACTAGGTGTTAAGAGATAATTAGAGGTTACCCACATGGATGGGTGTTGGAGAGACAAAAGGATAGCTATGCATTAAAGAGGTGACAAGTGTCACTTTGTGATTCAAGTTGGACTTTTGATCATCTTACCTCAACTTTACTAAAACCAAAATTTGACCAAAAATCAAGCCATTTTCTCCTTCTTATGGCAGAAACTTTGAGAGCAATAGAGAGAGAAAAATCTTCATCTTTCACTCCAATTTCTTACTCCAATCTTGAGTTCTAACCGATAGAATTGCAAATTACTCCATAAAAGTTGTTTACTAAGGAGATTTCAAGGTATTTGTGGAGCTAATTTGGAAAGAAGAACTCTAAGCCATCACCTTTCTTGAGATTTCGTGGAGTTTCCCATTTTTGACCATGAAATTTCATGATTTGGCTTTGGAGGTCCTCATAAGAAATGTAGGTTTATGTCTTGGCTTCGAAACGCCATAAGATTCGTTTCAAAGTGATATGGGTAGCTTCAGTTATGGATATTGTGCCAAAAGGTGTTAAACGGAACTTTTATACGTTAATTGCGATCGTTGCGGAAAATTTACGCTTGAAGGAATGAATTCCGGTTTCTAGGGTTTAATTGGGGGTTTTTGTAATGGTGGCTCTTAAGCTTCTAATTAGCTTTGATTGAGGGATATTGTGGCCTAATTGGATGCATTTTATTGCTTATTAACCATATGTGTGATTGGTGATATATTGTAGGTTGGAAATGAAGCATTTATGGGGAAATGCTGTCCGAACTTTGAGAATGTATGATTGCTTTGAGTTTGTGATTTAGGGCTTGGACTCGGGCAAGGTAATGGTATATGATGGATGGTTTCTAAGCCGTGGAGGTGAGTGACCCTCAACTATTTCCCAAGTACTTTTGAAATGTTTCTTGCATTATGTACTCGACTGCATATCAAGCGTGCTTGCATGTGAGTTCATGACATGATTTGGCTTTAATGAGTTCTTGGGGAGTCTTGTGCTGAACACCAACGTCTCCACCCTGTTTATTGTTCATGGCATGATCTGGAGCACCAACGTTGCTCCCCCTTATTGTTTAACATTAAGTGATCTATTTGAGCGTTGGGTGTTTAAGTGCAATGATTTCACTGGCTCACGAGAGCAAAAATACGTACATTTGATCTTGGAATCATGACATCATCGAAATGCATTATTGTGAAATATATTTGATTACTGATTTGACTGGTTACTCGCAGAGCTTCAAGCTCACCCCAAAAATGTTTTATTTCCCTCCACAGGGCTCGAGACAAAGGAAGTGCTTGTAGTACTTATTCACGTGACTGGATGGCATATATCTTGTACAGTTTGGATTTGGAATCATTTTATGTATAGTTGGGAATTGTTTTCGCTTCGCTTATAACATGTAATTATTGGAGAATTTGATGTGAATTTGAGATATATCTTGTAATTTAATTGAGGACTGTAGTGAACGACTGAGTCCCGGCGAGAGTTGGGCAGGCGGCCCGCCGAACCCTTTGGTTCGCCTTAGGGTGAGGTGGGGCTGTCACAGGTGGTATCAGAGCTTAGGCTTCGGATCTCTGTAGTGTATCCTAGGCTTAAAGTTTAGGATGCCGGACTGTGGGTCTGGTTTGACATGTCAGTGATTTCTTGTAGGAATGAAAATCTGACAAGTGGGATTAGAGTAACTCTTCGTGCTTGCTTGGAAATGCTTGTTTGACTTTTGAGGGATATCTTGACCTGATTAGTATGAGTTGGAATGTCGAGGACGACATTCTTTTAAGGGGGGGAGTCTGTGAAGCCCGAAAGAAAAGAAAAGGGAAATTTTCTTTATTTATTTATTTATTTTTCCGAGTGCATTTTTCTTACTTTATTTTATTATCAAAATTTTCCAGAGACTTTTATAAATGGATATAGTTTTCCAATTATTTTTCTAGTATAAATTAGTTCATGAGAAATAAAGAGTGTATATTGGACGTGGGACCCGCTAGGGGCGTTAAGTTCGATAAATTCGACCAATTAGGTTATGTTTTGTATACCGGGATTAATATACTAGGTGTTAAGAGATAATTAGAGGTTACCCACATGGATGGGTGTTGGAGAGACAAAAGGATAGCTATGCATTAAAGAGGTGACAAGTGTCACTTTGTGATTCAAGTTGGACTTTTGATCATCTTATCTCAACTTTACTAAAACCAAAATTTGACCAAAAATCAAGCCATTTTCTCCTTCTTATGGCAGAAACTTTGAGAGCAATAGAGAGAGAAAAATCTTCATCTTTCACTCCAATTTCTTACTCCAATCTTGAGTTCTAACCGATAGAATTGCAAATTACTCCATAAAAGTTGTTTACTAAGGAGATTTCAAGGTGTTTGTGGAGCTAATTTGGGAAGAAGAACTCTAACCCATCACCTTTCTTGAGATTTCAAGGTATCATGTCTAGCAATCCATTCTTTGTTCTTAACAATGGTTTATTAGTGACTTGTGTTGGCTTAGGAGGTGATTTTGTGGGTGATTTCATGACTTTTGGTAGTGATTGATGAATTTCTGATTTTATGCAAGATTTTTCTGTTTTTATATGATCATTAGTGGTTGGCCAGGTATGATGGCTTGTAATGGTGTAAAATGAAGCTTGTATATGTTAGTTGAAGTTGGTTGCGGAAAATTTCTGGTTTGATACGAAATTCCAGGTTTAGGGTTTGAATTTGCCCTGTTCTGACCGGATTTATTTGGGCATGTTAGAGGCCGAATTAGGCTTAGGTTAAAACAAGAAAGTTGTATCAAATGGTGTTAACTAGCTATCTACAAAATTTCAGCACGATCTAAGCACTGTAGCCTAAAAAATGACCGAAATACCTTTGACTGTCCCAGAACCCTGTTTCGCGCCCAGATTTCTGTTTTCGTGGAGTTTCCCATTTTTGACCATGAAATTTCATGATTTAGCTTTGCAGGTCTTCTTAAGAAATGTAGGTTTATGTCTTGGCTTCGAAACTCCGTAACATTCGTTTCAATGTGATAAGGGTAGCTTCAGTTATGGATATTGTGCCGAAAGGTGTTAAACGGAACTTTTATACGTTAATTGCGATCGTTGCGGAAAATTTACGCTTGAAGGAATGAATTCCGGTTTCTAGGGTTTAATTGGGGGTTTTTCTAATGGTGGCTCTTAAGCTTCTAATTAGCTTTGATTGAGGGATATTGTGGCCTAATTGGATGCATTTTATTGCTTATTAACCGTATGTGTGATTGGTGATATATTGTAGGTTGGAAATGAAGCATTTATGGGGAAATGCTGTCCGAACTTTGAGAATGTATGATTGCTTTGAGTTTGTGATTTAGGGCTTGGACTCGGGCAAGGTAATGGTATATGATGGATGGTTTCTAAGCCGTGGAGGTGAGTGACCCTCAACTATTTCCCAAGTACTTTTGAAATGTTTCTTGCATTATGTACTCGACTGCATATCAAGCGTGCTTGCATGTGAGTTCATGACATGATTTGGCTTTAATGAGTTCTTGGGGAGTCTTGTGCTGAACACCAACGTCTCCACCCTGTTTATTGTTCATGGCATGATCTGGAGCACCAACGTTGCTCCCCCTTATTGTTTAACATTAAGTGATCTATTTGAGCGTTGGGTGTTTAAGTGCAATGATTTCACTGGCTCACGAGAGCAAAAATACGTACATTTGATCTTGGAATCATGACATCATCGAAATGCATTATTGTGAAATATATTTGATTACTGATTTGACTGGTTACTCGCAGAGCTTCAAGCTCACCCCAAAAATGTTTTATTTCCCTCCACAGGGCTCGAGACAAAGGAAGTGCTTGTAGTACTTATTCACGTGACTGGATGGCATATATCTTGTACAGTTTGGATTTGGAATCATTTTATGTATAGTTGGGAATTGTTTTCGCTTCGCTTATAACATGTAATTATTGGAGAATTTGATGTGAATTTGAGATATATCTTGTAATTTAATTGAGGACTGTAGTGAACGACTGAGTCCCGGCGAGAGTTGGGCAGGCGGCCCGCCGAACCCTTTGGTTCGCCTTAGGGTGAGGTGGGGCTGTCACAGGTGGTATCAGAGCTTAGGCTTCGGATCTCTGTAGTGTATCCTAGGCTTAAAGTTTAGGATGCCGGACTGTGGGTCTGGTTTGACATGTCAGTGATTTCTTGTAGGAATGAAAATCTGACAAGTGGGATTAGAGTAACTCTTCGTGCTTGCTTGGAAATGCTTGTTTGACTTTTGAGGGATATCTTGACCTGATTAGTATGAGTTGGAATGTCGAGGACGACATTCTTTTAAGGGGGGGAGTCTGTGAAGCCCGAAAGAAAAGAAAAGGGAAATTTTCTTTATTTATTTATTTATTTTTCCGAGTGCATTTTTCTTACTTTATTTTATTATCAAAATTTTCCAGAGACTTTTATAAATGGATATAGTTTTCCAATTATTTTTCTAGTATAAATTAGTTCATGAGAAATAAAGAGTGTATATTGGACGTGGGACTCGCTAGTGGCGTTAAGTTCGATAAATTCGACCAATTAGGTTATGTTTTGTATACCGGGATTAATATACTAGGTGTTAAGAGATAATTAGAGGTTACCCACATGGATGGGTGTTGGAGAGACAAAAGGATAGCTATGCATTAAAGAGGTGACAAGTGTCACTTTGTGATTCAAGTTGGACTTTTGATCGTCTTACCTCAACTTTACTAAAACGAAAATTTGACCAAAAATCAAGCCATTTTCTCCTTCTTATGGCAGAAACTTTGAGAGCAATAGAGAGAGAAAAATCTTCATCTTTCACTCCAATTGCTTACTCCAATCTTGAGTTCTAACCGATAGAATTACAAATTACTCCATAAAAGTTGTTTACTAAGGAGATTTCAAGGTGTTTGTGGAGCTAATTTGGGAAGAAGAACTCTAACCCATCACCTTTCTTGAGATTTCAAGGTATCATGTCTAGCAATTAGAGGTGGCAATTTGTCCCAAGTCCCAATGGGTTACCCATGCCCATGGGGACTTTGGGCGGGATGGGTATTGGATTTTGATATTGGGTTTAAAATGGGACAAATCCCAATTGTACCCATTAATTGATGGGAATACTTGGGAAATACTTGGGTACCCATTGGGCTCAAATAACAAGGGCTCTGTTTGGTTTAACTATTTTTGGGGGGTATTTTTGAAATATTTTATTATAGCAGTATATATGAAAAATTTTTACTATAATTTTTTTTTGAAATATTTGATATACTAATATGGATGGGATGTTTTTTGAGTTATTGCATATTACTGTAACATTGTATTTGAAAAACTTATTTTTTGAAAAAATAGCCAATCCAAACGGAGTCTTAGATTCAAAAATTATCTTTAACAATTTTTATAGCCATACTAGAGAATATAATCTAGTAGTTTTCTTAGTCATTATCCATAAGAATTTTCAACATTTCAGTCAATTTAGACCTGTCATCTTTGAACAATGATGATGATAAATATTCAACACCTTAAGTATCTTGGCCATCTTGATATATGTTGGAATATGACTGTATATCTATTTTTTCCTTTATTTGTTAATCCAATTTTTGATGGGAATCCTAAGTATAAAGCACTTGCATGTTTATTTAATAAAACTAAAAAAAATTTAATAAATAAAAAATATTAAAATTATATAAAAAAGTAAAAATGAATTAAAGGAAAAAAAATATGTAGAAAATAGATTTGGGTATTGGGCGGGATCAATCTAAACCCATCCCAAAGTGATCCCGCCCAAGTTAGTCCCAAAACACATATGGGTAAAGTTGGGCCCAAACCCATATGACTCGGTTCCATCACAAACCCAAGCAAATCCCGCCCATCCCGCCCATTTTGCCACCTCTACTAGCAATCCATTCTTTGTTCTTAACAATGGTTTATTAGTGACTTGTGTTGGCTTAGGAGGTGATTTTGTGGGTGATTTCATAACTTTTGGTAGTGATTGATGAATTTCTGATTTTATGCAAGATTTTTCTGTTTTTATATGATCATTAGTGGTTGGCCAGGTATGATGGCTTGTAATGGTGTAAAATGAAGCTTGTATATGTTAGTTGAAGTTGGTTGCGGAAAATTTCTGGTTTGATACGAAATTCCAGGTTTAGGGTTTGAATTTGCCCTGTTCTGACCGGATTTATTTGGGCATGTTAGAGGCCGAATCAGGCTTAGGTTAAAACAATAAAGTTGTATCAAATGGTGTTAACTAGCTTCCTACAAAATTTCAGCTCGATTAGATCACTGTAACCAGTAAAATGACCGAAATACCCTTGACTGTCCATGAACCTTTTTTCGCGCCCAGATTTCTCTTTTCGTGGAGTTTCCCATTTTTGACCATGAAATTTCATGATTTGGCTTTGGAGGTCTTCATAAGAAATGTAGGTTTATGTCTTGGCTTCGAAAATCCATAAGATTCGTTTCAATCCGATAAGGGTAGCTTCAGTTATGGATATTGTACCGAAAGGTGTTAAACGGAACTTTTATACGTTAATTGCGATCGTTGCGAAAATTTACGCTTGAAGGAAATGAATTCCGGTTTCTAGGGTTTAATTGGGGGTTTTTCTAATGGTGGCTCTTAAGCTTCTAATTAGCTTTGATTGAGGGATATTGTGGCCTAATTGGATGCATTTTATTGCTTATTAACCGTATGTGTGATTGGTGATATATTGTAGGTTGGAAATGAAGCATTTATGGGGAAATGCTGTCCGAACTTTGAGAATGTATGATTGCTTTGAGTTTGTGATTTAGGCCTTGGACTCGGGCAAGGTAATGGTATATGATGGATGGTTTCTGAGCCGTGGAGGTGAGTGACCCTCAACTATTTCCCAAGTACTTTTGAAATGTTTCTTACATTATTCACTCGACTGCATATCATGCGTGCTTGCTTGTGAGTTCATGACATGATTTGGCTTTAATGAGTTCTTGGGGAGTCTTGTGCTGAACACCAACGTCTCCACCCTGTTTATTGTTCATGGCATGATCTGGAGCACCAACGTTGCTCCCCCTTATTGTTTAACATTAAGTGATCTATTTGAGCGTTGGGTGTTTAAGTGCAATGATTTCACTGGCTCACGAGAGCAAAAATACGTACATTTGATCTTGGAATCATGACATCATCGAAATGCATTATTGTGAAATATATTTGATTACTGATTTGACTGGTTACTCGCAGAGTTTCTAGCTCACCCCAAAAATGTTTTATTCCCCTCCACAGGGCTCGAGGCAAAGGAAGTGCTTGTAGTACTTATTCACGTGACTGGATGGCATATATCTTGTACAGTTTGAATTTGGAATCATTTTATGTATAGTTGGGAATTGTTTTCGCTTCGCTTATGACATGTAATTATTGGAGAATTTGATGTGAATTTGAGATATATCTTGTAATTTAATTGAGGACTGTAGTGAACGACTGAGTCCCGGCGAGAGCTGGGTAGGCGGTCCGCCGAACCATTTGGTTCGCCTTAGGGTGTGGTGGGGCTGTCACAGGTGGTATCAGAGCTTAGGCTTCAGATCTCTGTAGTGTATCCTAAGCTTAAAGTTTAGGATGCCGGACTGTGGGTCTGGTTTGACATATTAGTGATTACTTGTAGGAATGAAAATCTGACAAGTGGGATTAGAGTAACTCTTCGTGCTTGCATGGAAATGCTTGTTTGACTTTTGAGGGATATCTTGACTTGATTAATATGAGTTGGAATGTCGAGGACGACATTCTTTTAAGGGGGGGAGTCTGTTACGCCTGAAAGAAAAGAAAAGGGAAATTTTCTTTATTTATTTATTTATTTTTTCGCGTGCATTTTTCTTACTTTATTTTATTATCAAAATTTTCCAGAGACTTTTATAAATGAATATAGTTTTCCAATCATTTTTCTAGTATAAATTAGTTCATGAGCAATAAAGAGTGTTTATTGGACGTGCGACCTGCTAGTGGCGTTAAGTTCGATAAATTCGACCAATTAGGTTATGTTTTGTATACCGGGATTAATATACTAGGCGTTAAGAGATAATTAGAGGTTACCCATATGGATGGGTGTTGGAGAGATAAAAGGATAGCTATGCATTAAAGAGGTGACAAGTGTCACTTTGTGATTCAAGTTGGACTTTTGATCATCTTACCTCAACTTTACTAAAACCATAATTTGACCAAAAATCAAGCCATTTTCACCTTCTTATGGCAGAAACTTTGAGAGCAATAGAGAGAGAAAAATCTTCATCTTTCACTCCAATTTCTTACTCCAATCTTGAGTTCTAACCGATAGAATTGCAAATTACTCCATAAAAGTTGTTTACTAAGGAGATTCCAAGGTGTTTGTGAAGCTAATTTGGGAAGAAGAACTCTAAGCCATCACCTTTCTTGAGATTTCATGGTATTATGTCTAGCAATCCATTCTTTGTTCTTAACAATGGTTTATTAGCGACTGGTGTTGGCTTAGGAGGTGATTTTGTGGGTGATTTCATAACTTTTGGTAGTGATTGATGAATTTCTGATTTTATGCAAGATTTTTCTGTTTTTATATGATCATTAGTGGTTGGCCAGGTATGATGGCTTGTAATGGTGTAAAATGAAGCTTGTATATGTTAGTTTAAGTTGGTTGCGGAAAATTTCTGGTTTGATACGAAATTCCAGGTTTAGGGTTTGAATTTGCCCTGTTCTGACCGGATTTATTTGGGTATGTTAGAGGCCAAATCAGGCTTAGGTTAAAACATGAAAGTTGTATCAAATGGTGTTATCTAGCTACCTACAAATTTCAGCTCGATCAGAGTACTGTAGCCTTTGAAATGACCGAAATACCCTTGACTGTCCATGAACCCTGTTTCGCGCCCAGATTTCTGTTTTCGTGGAGTTTCCCATTTTTGACCATGAAATTTCATGATTTGGCTTTGGAGGTCTTCATAAGAAATGTAGGTTTATGTCTTGGCTTCGAAAATCCATAAGATTCGTTTCAATCCGATAAGGGTAGCTTCAGTTATGGATATTGTGCCGAAAGGTGTTAAACGGAACTTTTATACGTTAATTGCGATCGTTGCGGAAAATTTACGCTTGAAGGAATGAATTCCGGTTTCTAGGGTTTAATTGGGGGTTTTTCTAATGGTGGCTCTTAAGCTTCTAATTAGCTTTGATTGAGGGATATTGTGGCCTAATTGGATGCATTTTATTGCTTATTAACCGTATGTGTGATTGGTGATATATTGTAGGTTGGAAATGAAGCATTTATGGGGAAATGCTGTCCGAACTTTGAGAATGTATGATTGCTTTGAGTTTGTGATTTAGGGCATGGACTCGGGCAAGGTAATGGTATATGATGGATGGTTTCTGAGCCGTGGAGGTGAGTGACCCTCAACTATTTCCCAAGTACTTTTGAAATGTTTTTTGCATTATTTACTCGACTGCATATCATGCGTGCTTGCATGTGAGTTCATGACATGATTTGGCTTTAATGAGTTCTTGGGGAGTCTTGTGCTGAACACCAACGTCCCCACCATGTTTATTGTTCATGGCATGATCTGGAGCACCAACGTTGCTTCCCCTTATTGTTTAACATTAAGTGATCTATTTGAGCGTTGGGTGTTTAAGTGCAATGATTTCACTGGCTCACGAGAACAAAAATACGTACATTTGATCTTGGAATCATGACATCATCGAAATGCATTATTGTGAAATATATTTGAATACTGATTTGACTGGTTACTCGCTGAGCTTCTAGCTTACCCCAAAAATGTTTTATTCCCCTCCACAGGGCTCGAGGCAAAGGAAGTGCTTGTAGTACTTATTCACGTGACTGGATGGCATATATCTTGTACAGTTTGGAGTTGAAATCATTTTATGTATAGTTGGGAATTGTTTTCGCTTCGCTTATGACATGTAATTATTGGAGAATTTGATGTGAATTTGAGATATATCTTGTAATTTAATTGAGGACTGTAGTGAACGACTGAGTCCCGGCGAGAGTTGGGCAGGCGGCCCACCGAACCCTTTGGTTCGCATTAGGGTAAGGTGGGGCTGTCACAGGTGGTATCAGAGCTTAGGTTTCAGATCTTTGTAGTGTATCCTAGGCTTAAAGTTTAGGATGCCGGACTGTGGGTCTGGTTTAACATATCAGTGATTTCTTGTATGAATGAAAATCTGACAAGTGGGATTAGAGTAACTCTTCGTGCTTGCTTGGAAATGCTTGTTTGACTTTTGAGAGATGTCTTGACTTGATTAGTATGAGTTGGAATGTCGAGGACGACATTCTTTTAAGGGGGGGAGTCTGTGACGCCCGAAAGAAAAGAAAACGGAAATTTTCTTTATTTATTTATTTATTTTTCCGCGTGCATTTTTCTTACTTTATTTTATTATCAAAATTTTCCAGAGACTTTTATAAATGAATATAGTTTTCCAATCATTTTTCTAGTGTAAATTAGCTCATGAGAAATAAATAGTGAATATTGGACGTGGGACCCGCTAGTGGCGTTAAGTTCGATAAATTCGACCAATTAGGTTATGTTTTGTATACCGGGATTAATATACTAGGCGTTAAGAGATAATTAGAGGTTACGCATATGGATGGGTGTTGGAGAGACAAAAGGATAGCTATGCATTAAAGAGGTGACAAGTGTCACTTTGTGATTCAAGTTGGACTTTTGATCATCTTACCTCAACTTTACTAAAACCAAAATTTGACCAAAAATCAAGCCATTTTCTCCTTCTTATGGCAGAAACTTTGAGAGCAATAGAGAGAGAAAAATCTTCATCTTTCACTCCAATTTCTTACTCCAATCTTGAGTTCTAACCGATAGAATTGCAAATTACTCCATAAAAGTTGTTTACTAAGGAGATTTCAAGGTGTTTGTGAAGCTAATTTGGGAAGAAGAACTCTAAGCCATCACCTTTCTTGAGATTTCAAGCTATTATGTCTAGCAATCCATTCTTTGTTCTTAACAATGGTTTATTAGCGACTTGTGTTGGCGTAGGCGGTGATTTTGTGGGTGATTTCATAACTTTTGGTAGTGATTGATGAATTTCTGATTTTATGCAAGATTTTTCTGTTTTTATATGATCATTAGTGGTTGGCCAGGTATGATGGCTTGTAATGGTGTAAAATGAAGCTTGTATATGTTAGTTTAAGTTGGTTGCGGAAAATTTCTGGTTTGATACGAAATTCCAGGTTTAGGGTTTGAATTTGCCCTGTTCTGACCGGATTTATTTGGGTATGTTAGAGGCCAAATCAGGCTTAGGTTAAAACAAGAAAGTTGTATCAAATGGTGTTAACTAGCTATCTACAAAATTTCAGCACGATCTAAGCACTGTAGCCTAAAAAATGACCGAAATACCTTTGACTGTCCCAGAACCCTGTTTCGCGCCCAGATTTCTGTTTTCGTGGAGTTTCCCATTTTTGACCATGAAATTTCATGATTTAGCTTTGCAGGTCTTCTTAAGAAATGTAGGTTTATGTCTTGGCTTCGAAACTCCGTAACATTCGTTTCAATGTGATAAGGGTAGCTTCAGTTATGGATATTGTGCCGAAAGGTGTTAAACGGAACTTTTATACGTTAATTGCGATCGTTGCGGAAAATTTACGCTTGAAGGAATGAATTCCGGTTTCTAGGGTTTAATTGGGGGTTTTTCTAATGGTGGCTCTTAAGCTTCTAATTAGCTTTGATTGAGGGATATTGTGGCCTAATTGGATGCATTTTATTGCTTATTAACCGTATGTGTGATTGGTGATATATTGTAGGTTGGAAATGAAGCATTTATGGGGAAATGCTGTCCGAACTTTGAGAATGTATGATTGCTTTGAGTTTGTGATTTAGGGCTTGGACTCGGGCAAGGTAATGGTATATGATGGATGGTTTCTAAGCCGTGGAGGTGAGTGACCCTCAACTATTTCCCAAGTACTTTTGAAATGTTTCTTGCATTATGTACTCGACTGCATATCAAGCGTGCTTGCATGTGAGTTCATGACATGATTTGGCTTTAATGAGTTCTTGGGGAGTCTTGTGCTGAACACCAACGTCTCCACCCTGTTTATTGTTCATGGCATGATCTGGAGCACCAACGTTGCTCCCCCTTATTGTTTAACATTAAGTGATCTATTTGAGCGTTGGGTGTTTAAGTGCAATGATTTCACTGGCTCACGAGAGCAAAAATACGTACATTTGATCTTGGAATCATGACATCATCGAAATACATTATTGTGAAATATATTTGATTACTGATTTGACTGGTTACTCGCTGAGCTTCTAGCTCACCCCAAAAATGTTTTATTACCCTCCACAGGGCTCGAGGCAAAGGAAGTGCTTGTAGTACTTATTCACGTGACTGGATGGCATATATCTTGTACAGTTTGGATTTGGAATCATTTTATGTATAGTTGGGAA
This sequence comes from Coffea eugenioides, assembly GCF_003713205.1. NCBI lineage: Eukaryota > Viridiplantae > Streptophyta > Magnoliopsida > Gentianales > Rubiaceae > Coffea > Coffea eugenioides. The sequence goes on from NW_020864703.1 coordinate 113,026, forward strand.
TTGTTTTCGCTTCGCTTATGACATGTAATTATTGGAGAATTTGATGTAAATTTGAGATATATCTTGTAATTTAATTGAGGACTGTAGTGAACGACTGAGTCCCGGCGAGAGCTGGGCAGGCGGCCCGCCGAACCCTTTGGTTCGCCTTAGGGTGAGGTGGAGCTGTCACATCATTCCAGAATATTGGTGATCGGCACTTTTTTCTATAAAGAGTTTCATACGGTGCCATTTGTATGGAGGAATGATAACTATTATTGTACGCAAATTCAACCAACGCCATATACTGTCCCCAACTTCCACCAAAATCCAAGATATAAGTCCTTAGCATGTCCTCCAGTGTTTGAATGATTCTCTCTGACTGTCCATCAGTTTGGGGATGATAAGTGGTACTAAAGTTCAACTTGGTCCCCAAGACTCATTGTAACTGTTGCCAGAAACGAGACACAAACCACTGATCTCTATCAGAAACAATGCTTACTGGGATCCCATGCAGTCTGACTATCTTATTCATGTACAGTTTGGCCAATTTTTTCAAAGAGTATCTCATATTTATAGGTAAGAAATGAGCAGACTTGATCAACCTGTCTACTATTACCCAAACGGCATCATGACCTTTCTGAGTACGGGATAACCCTGATACGAAATTCATGGTAATGTGTTCCCATTTCCATTCAGGAATTTCAAGAGGCTGTAGAAGACTTGAGGGTTTCTGATGTTTAGCTTTTACTTGTTGGCACACTAAACACTTTTGGACAAACTGAGCAATTTTCTTTTTCATTTTATCCCACCAATACAGTCTCCTCAAATCCTGGTACATTTTACTGCTTTCGGGATGTACTGTATACTTAGATCGATATGCCTCCTCCAAAATCTCTCTTTTTATCACTTCATCTTGCGGTACCACTATTCAATTACGAAATTTCAAGATACCCTCGGAACTCACATTAAAGTCTAAGATTTCCCCTTTTTGCACTTTTTCTACCCATGTTTGCACCATCTGGTCATTCTTGAGCTTTTTTAATTCAGTCCAACAGATCAGATCTCACCGTGATATTGCCCAAGATTACTCTCTGTCAGTCCAACCGTGGATTCCATTCACTCACTTTTTCCAACAAAATCCATTCTTTGACCATTCATCCAGCTATTTGAACTTTCCGACTTAAGGCATCCGCTACAACATTGGCCTTCCCCGGGTGGTAGTTAATTGTATAGTCGTAATCCTCAAGAAATTCCACCCACCGACGTTACCTCAAATTTAACTCTTTCTGAGAGAATAAATATTTCAAACTCTTATGGTCGGTATAAACTTCAAAAGTCACCCCGTAGATGTAATGCCTCCACTTCATTAAGGCAAAGACTACAGCGGCCAATTCCAAGTCGTGAGTCGGGTAATTCCGCTCATGGGGTTTTAATTTCCTAGAGGCATAGGCAATCACATTTCCATTATGCATTAGAACACATTCCAGTCCTTCTCTTGAGGCGTCAGTATATACAGAGAAACTGTTCTTTCCATTTGGTAAGGCTAAGACTGGCGTCGAAATTAACCGTTTCTTTAATTCTCGGAAACTAACTTCACACTTAGAACCCCAAACAAATTGACCATGTTTTTTCGTCAGGTCGGTTAAAGGGCCATCTAATTTGGAGAAATCTTTGATGAACCGACGGTAGTACCCAGCTAAACCTAGAAAACTACGAACCTCAGTTGGTGTTTCTGGCTGTTTCCACTCAGATACGGCTTCTACTTTCACTGGATCCACAAAAATGCCATCTTTAGAGATTACATGCCCTAGAAAAGAAAATTGCTCCAACCAAAACTCACACTTGCTAAACTTGGCATATAACTGGTGTTCTCTCAGGGTCTGCAAAACTACCTTCAATTGCCATTCATGATCCTCTCGAGTCTTAGAGTATACCAAGATATCATCTATGAACACTACGACAAATTGGTTCAAATAAGGTTTAAAGACTCGATGCATCAAATCCATAAATGCGGCCGGAGCATTTGTTAAACCAAACGGTATCACTGCAAACTCAAAATGTCCATTTCTAGAATTAAAAGTAGTTTTCGGTATGTCCTCCTACTTAATTCATAGCTGGTAATAACCTTGCCTCAAGTCCAATTTAGAGAAAACCACTGCTCCTTGCAACTGGTCAAACAACTCTTCATTGTGCGGCAAAGGATACTTATTTTTCACCGTAACATCATTTAAGCTGCGATAGTCTATACAGAGTCTTAAACTGCCATCCTTCTTTTTAACAAATAGAACAGGCGCTCCTCAAGGTGATTCACTTTTTCGAATAAACCATCGTTCTAACAAATCCGGCAACTACAGTTTTAGTTCCTTAAATTCGGCAGGGGCCATTCGGTATGGTGTTTTCACAATAGGAGCGGTTCCAGGCACCACATCGATCTTAAATTCTATTTCCCTCTCTGGCGGCATTGACTTCAACTTGTCAAGAAAAACATCGGGAAATTCATTTACTACTAACACATCCTCTAGTTTCACCTTATCTCTAGGAGTATTAATCAAGAAAGTTAAGTAACCCTGCGCCCCTTTATTCAATAATTTCCTTGCTCGAATTTTTTAAACAAGTGCAGATAAGGCTAGTTTACCTTGCACATCCAATCTTAGAGTCGCTTCTCCGGGTATCCAAAACTCCACCACCTTAGTCTTGCAGTTCAACAGAGCGTTATAACGTGCCAACCAATCCATGCCTATAATCATGTCATACCCCTTAAGATCCAAACTTATCAAGTCTACCACCAACTTCCATTCCCCTACCCAAATCTCACAATTTTTGTAAACCATGTTGGTAATTAGGCTTTGATCCCCAGTAGGTGTTCTAACCTCTAAATTATAGGGTAATTTAATAGGACTTATATTAATACCATACATGAAGGCGGGATTCACAAAAGAATGGGTTGCCCCAGGGTCAATTAAAAGCTTAGCTAAGCGATGGAATACAAGGATCGTACCTTCCACTACCTCAAATGATTCAGGAGCCCGCTGATGATCCAAAGCAAAAACCCTAGCAAAGGTTTTTGGTCTACTCCCACTGGCAGTTGGTTGTTTAGAGTTTGACTTCTCTGGCTGCACACCCTCATTTCCTTCACGATTTTTAATAGAGCAGGTGGCCATCTGATGCTCAGAACTTCCGCAACGGAGACACTTCTTCATTTTTCACCAACAAGCATCCTCGGTGTGGTTTGCCTTACCACAATATCCACAGCTTGCGCAAGGAGCAGGTGTCGGACCTCCTTGGGAAACAGTCATCTGTTGGCCTCTCTCGTTGTAAGCCCCTCTGGATAGAGCTCCTCTCGGTGTTCCTGAGATACGGACTCCACCCGTACCTCTTCCAAACTTAGGAGGCGATACATTCTGATCGCCTCGTCCGGTGGTACTTCTAGTCGCACCTCGTCTCTTTGCTTGAAAAGTCTGAACTTGAAGTCAGGCCTGTTCTACTCGTTGAGCCTTACCAAGAGCATCTTTAAATGTATCAATTTGGGCTGCAACTAAGTCTTTCTGGATCTCAATGTTCAAACCTTGTACAAATCACCTTACGTATTTCTGCTCATTAACCACCAGTTCCGAAGAAAATTTAGAGAGTCTGGTGAACTGGGTATCATATTCCACCACACTCGAAGTACCTTGGCGCAGTTTGATAAATTCATCATCTCTTTTCTCCTAGATTAAGGGCGGGAGGAATTTTCGTTAAATTCCCTAGTGAAATTAAACCAAGTACGGGGAGTTCGCTCCCTGTCCCATTTTGCCCTCACTACGTTCCACCAGGAACGGGCAGCACCTTCTAACTTGAAAACGGTGAAAGTTACTTGTTTTTCCTCTGCGTAGTGCAATGCAACAAAAATGTCCACCATTCTTTCAAACCAGTTTTCGGCAACTTCGGAATCTGGTCCTCCAAGAAATTTAGAAGGAGCAAACTTTTGGAACCGTTCCAGAGCCTTGTTTTCACCAACTTCAGGGTCCCTTTGCTGATTACTAGGTACTTGACCTTGCTGGTCAACCAATCGAGCTAACAAATCAGTCATATGGTTGATAGTTGTAGCTACCTGGTCCCCTCCTTCGCCTCCAGGTCCCTGGTTCTGATTCGCCACAGATCCTTGCTCTTTTTCTTGCCTGGGTCCATGCCCACGGCACCGACTACGTTGTCGTCTACCCTCCATTATTTCTCACTGGACTAGGGTTCACGAATTATAACTAATGGTGTAAGCAAGTATTGGTATATGATAGATACTTGGTGTAATTGAAAGTCAAAGAGAAATAAAGTCGAAATCACGATAGGCAAGTGAAAACACAAAGCAATTAAATGCCAAAATCGAAATAAAGTCAAAGTCAAAGTGAAGGTCAAGGTCAAAGTCAAAGTCAAAGTATTATACATTTAAAGGCTCATAGCAATTATTTACAAGTTAACAAGGCCAAAAGTATCAAGTACGAGCCTCAAAAGTACAGACACAGCCACCCAGCCATATCATACAAAACCAGAGTAAGTAGTCAAAAGAAAACTGTACAACCACCGAGTCAACCCATCCCCTAACCTTACTATGTACAATGGTCAAAATCATCCAAAAGTATAACTGTGACGACCCCACTTCTCCCAAGGGCGAACCCAAGGGTATCGGCGGGCCGCCTGCCTAGCTCGCGCCAGGACTCAAAACTTAAAGCAATAAAACGTGATAGATCGAAAGAGCACTATATACAATATACACAATCCCAAAGTTATATTTACATCTTCAAAAGTCTCGAGTCAAACCACTCTAATACACTATAACCACAACCAACAGAAGATAGACCCTGAGAAGGGTCCTTATACAAACCACCAAAACGAAAACAAACATCCTAACTGTTCAACTATTACAAGCCAATCTAACTATACTAGTATACGAGCCAAAAGTCCCCGCGTCGGCCCCTGCTAAGGAAAACAAAAGGAAAGGGGTAAGGTATATGCTTAGTAAGTAAACAGGGACGAAAGCATAAATTTCACGTAACAGTTACACAGTAAGAGTAAAGCAAAAGCAGAAAAGTCACATCACATAATAAGGATACAGGTGGCTCCAAAGCCAATTCATATGCCATGCGTGATCTCCTGCCGACACTCCGTCGACCACACTCAATGGTCCGTAGACTTCACTTGTACACCCACCGACACCTTATCACCCTCACTGGCCAGTCACCTCACAAACTTGCCCGGGCGAACGAAATCACAAACTTGAGCTTGAGTCACAAGCTCGGGTCACAAACTTGGTCACCTTCTCGGTGAACCGGATTCATAAAATTGGTTCATAACATGAACCTACAAACTTGGTGACCGCAGACTAAGTTGGACTGACTTCGACCAAGCCCTAACCGGCTCGAATAGTCCAAACAGGTCTTAGATCGGGCCCACGAACTCACAAACTTTGCAAACTTCACAAACTTTACTCGAAAGTCGCCCCGAGCCACAAGCTCAAGGGTTTTGGTTCCAAAAGGGTCATATACATATGCCAAGTACAATTATACATTCAAATTAGGGTTTAGGTCGAGTGCGATAAAGTACACCCTCGCCTAAGTACCCTTTTCACATATCTCAAACACATAGCAAAGAAAACACACCAAACTGGCCTGAATACTTACTCAGAAACTGAAATAGCAAAAGTACGAAGTCGGATCGAAATGAACAACTAGTAGTGGGCTCCACCAGTTCCGCCCAGCTCACCACCGTCTGAAATAGAAGATTGTGTCACATAATATCGCAAACGGCTACTATCGTACCTAAAACAAGCAAAACGGCAAACACGACACGCGCGCACGTAAATATGACGGACGGAAACGGAAACGGCCGTTAGCGGAAACGGCAGATTTGACACTCGTTTCTAGTTTACTCATAAGTTGAGCTACGAATACCGGATTAAGGCGTATGAGATGCCATATCGAAGCTTAAAGGATGAACAACAACTGTTATGAAGACATCCAGAACTGAAACTGGAGGCTTCAGTCCCAAATGAACCAAACACAATCGCTTACGAAATCTGGCCAATGCACAAATGGTCAGTTTTGAGTGCAAACTGTTTTCTATGCTACACATGGTCAAAAGAGCTGAAAATTGGCAGTTAGATAGTTCATTCCAAATGGAACAACTTTCATGAAGGTCGGCAATCCAAATTTGGAACGGAAATTGGTCATCAGGACCAAAACAGATCTGACCAGAAAATGGTCATTTTCACGGGCAGGCCTTGTTTGCTCGGCTATATCTCAGGTTTTATAAATCCGATTCATGAAATTACAGGTGCGTTAGAAAGCTCTGATATAGGGTTATAAGTTTGGTGTTTTGGTCGCAAGCCCAAACAGCTTGAAACCCAGTCAAATGTGAAGCCAAAGTTCCAGTCGTAAACTTTCCAAAAACGTAACAGAATTTGACGGTCAAAACAGGTCTGAGTATTTCGTTTATAGCTCAGGATATACTAATCCGTTTATCCTGAACATTTACAGGAATATCCAAGACTTAAGGGGCTACAACAATGTAGAAGGCCACTCAATCCAGTTCCTAACACAACTAGGTCAAATATGCAAAATACTAAACCAGAATTACCAAACAGGTTTGCAAAACACACAAAACTTTAATCGGTATAACTCAGTCTATACAAGTCCAAATGCCGAAATTCCAATGGAATATGTTAGCTAAGACACCCAGCTACATTTCATCAGAAGACACCAACTTTAAAATCCAAACCAATTCCAGTCAAAATAGCCAAATACCAACGCAGTTTTCGCATTCTGACCAAAGCAGAACAGCTACAGTAATTCCGACATAACTCACTCTACACTAATCCAAATGACCTGAAATTTTACAGGCACCTCAAACACATCAATACCTACAACTTTCATGTTTTGAGTAAAGTCCAATTCGGCCTCTAACCCTATGATCTAAAACCGGACAGAATTAGGGGATTATGAACCCTAACTTTCCATTTTTCCATCCAAATCCAAAATTGATTGCATTTATCAACAATTCACACCTACAAGAGTCATTTTAAACCATTACCATTCATCATACAAGGCCACAACATCCCATTCATATTAAACCAGAAAATTCATCATAAAATGGAAAACTTCACCAAAACTCTTCAAATCAAGAAATAAATCACATAATCCATCACTTTAGCCACTTCTAAGCAAAACATAAGCATCATTAGGTGTAGTAGGGTGTTCAAGCATCACTTACCAAGAAATCAAGAGAGAGGGAGATGTTGGACACCTTAGCTCTTCAAACAAACTTCCCAAACTACTTACTAGCACTAGAAGAAAGGTTTTTATGGAATAGAATCTAATCTAGGTGATTAGTTGTGGAAGATTGAGTGAAATGGAAGCTAGAAAGTTGAAGAATTTCTTTCTTCTTTGCAAGGAAGAGAGCCGGCCACAAGGAGAGGAAAAATGGTGAATTTTGGTGAATTTTTAGGATATTTACTTACTTGGGTCAAAAGTCAAAAAAAATGTCAAAAGGTGAATAGTAAATCTTAAAGTAAAACCAATGAGATAGTGACACTTGTCACCACCATAAATGCATTCCTATCCTTTCTTTTCTCTCTCACCTCAATCAAATCTCACTCTCTATAAAAGTCAAATTTTGCACAGTATCCGAAACTTAACCTAATTGGCCGAATTTTTCCGAACTTACCGCACTAGTGGGTCCCACATCCGACATACGTTCTTATTTTCTCAAAATCTAACCGATACTTGAAAAAATCATCTAAAACCCATATTTACTCATAAAAATTATCCTGGAGATTTTTCTAATACAGAAAATGCGGAAAAAGCGGGCGATAAATAAAACTCCACTTAAACTTTCTAATATTGTAACACTAGAGGTTTGCTAACCATTCAAACTTACTAAACCTTTGTAATTAAAACAAATCCTATATTTACTTACGTCAAGGCACACACTAGGATTTCCAAACTTAACCGAATTAGGGTTTCCTTCCTAGCCATAAAACCCTATTTTTTCCATACCGAATATCAACTAACCCTAATATCGACTTACGATCGGACTGGGGCCTCACAATCTCCCCCACTTAGGACAATTTCGTCCTCGAAATTAATTCATTGATCAAAGCGTACCTTCAAAACCTGCCGAAGGGTCAATCGCCTCCTGTTGACCCATTACATACACTCTTGCTGGCCCTTTAGGTCGATTGTCCCCTGCATTTGACGGCTTAGTTGTGGTCCCTTCAGTCGGTGGCTTAAATCCTTCCTTTTTCATCTTAGGGCACCGGGCAATCAGGTGTTCGGTGCTACCACATTTGAAGCATTTGCGTACCGAACTATTCTTCCAGCAATTTTCATCGGTGTGATTGCCCCCACAGAAACCACAGGTTGACTTGGCGGCTGTACTTGCCCCTCCACGCTGGACACTCCTCGGCCCCTCTTGCACTACCCGACCCCGTACAAAATTATTCGGGGTCCCTGCAGGTCGTGGACCATCCGTACCTTTATTTATCTTGGCAGGTGGCTCGTTTCGCGAGCTTTGTCCGACCATGGAATCATTCGAGCTAGGTTGCCTCCTTTTCCGATCATGGAAGGCTTTAACCTGTCCCCTCGCAGTCTCAATCCGCTGTGCTTTTTCTAGCGCTTGGCTAAACGTGTTCAACTGAGCAGCTACTAGCGATTCCTGGATTTCCACATTTAAACCTTGAACGAATCGACGGATTCGTTTCTGCTCCGTTAACACCAGCTCTGGGGCAAAGCGAGAAAGTTTAGTGAACTGGGTTTCGTACTCTGCCACGCTAGATGCACCTTGACGCAGGCGAATAAAATCATCTTCCCGTTTCTCTTGCATGATGGGCGGCAAATACTTCTCATTAAATTCTCGGGTAAAATTGATCCAGGTCCAAGGGGTTTGTTCCCGCTCCCACTTAGCTCTGATCACATTCCACCAGGCTTGAGCGGCCCCCTCAAACTGGAAAACAGCAAAAGATATCTGCCGCTCTTCCGAATACCTAAGCGCGGCAAATATATCGAGCATTCGGTCCATCCAGGTTTCTGCTAAATCAGGATTAGGTCCTCCTATGAACTTAGGAGGTGCAAACTTTTGGAACCGTTCTAAGGCACGGTCCTCGCCCTCATGATTATGTCCCGGATTATGTCCAGGGTTTCCAGCAGCATTCCCGTGGCCCTGAGCCTGTTGGTCAATCATACGCTCTATCAAGTCAGCCATTCGTTGGATGGCTGTAGCTACTTGGTCTGGCTCTTGTTCATGTTCCATTTCAGGGCCTCGTCCTCGCCCTCTACCTCCACCTCGAGTACCGGAGGCCATCTAGTGTACAAGTCTATAATTCGAAACAATCCGTATACTTATCATCCAGACTATGAGCAAAAGAAGAGACACAAAACTTACGCACAAAAGGCACACAAAAGATAAGTTCAAAATTCCATTCACATATATACACGTATTTACAAAGTCACACCAAAAGATATGCAAATTACCCGACCTCCAGTCGGGTCAAAACCCAATATACACACGAGCACTCCGGCTCAAAAAATCTAGTCAACCAACCAGATAACAAAAGAAATTAGCCAGGCCAGTTCTAACAAAAGTAATCTGCCAGCTAATCAAAATATAAAAGCGACCCTAAACGCCTCCCCTAGGGCCCAGGTTCCCAACGGAACCTAACATGTCCACCTCGTCCATCCTCTCTGGACCGGCGGCCTGTGGCGGTGCCTCTGCGGCTAGATCTAGTAGGAGCTCGCAGTCGACCGACATTTCAGCTTAAAATATATCATTCAACTTAAAGAGAATCACATAATCCTAAGTCATCCTAATAAACCTATCACGTATGTCCCACAATTGCCCAAGTCCTCTAACCTAGGCGCTCTGATACCAACTGTGACGACCCCACTTCTCCCAAGGGCGAACCCAAGGGTATCGGCGGGCCGCCTGCCTAGCTCGCGCCAGGACTCAAAACTTAAAGCTAATAAAACTCTTCTAAGCCACAAGAACACGATTCATAATATATACAACCACCAAAAGTCTATTTACATCTTCAAAAGCATCAAGCCAAACCGCTCTAATATACTATAACAATAACCAGCAAAAGGTAGACCCTAAGAAAGGTCCTTATACAAACCACCAAAACAAAAACAAACATCCTAACTGTTCAACTATTACAAGCCAATCTACCTATACTAGTATACGAGCCAAAAGTCCCCGCGTCGGCCCCTGCTAAGGAAAACAAAAGGAAAGGGGTAAGCTATATGCTTAGTAAGTAAACAGGGGCGAAAGCATAAATTTCACGTAACAACAGTTACACAGTAAGAGTAAAGCAAAAGCAGAAAAGTAACATCACATAATAAGGATACAGGTGGCTCCAAAGCCAATTCATGTGCCATGTATGATCTCCTGCCGACACTCCGTCGACCGCAAATAATAGTCCGTAGAACTTCACTTATACACCCACCGACACCTTATCACCCTCACTGGGCCAGTCACCTCACAAACTTGCCCGGCGCGAACGAAATCACAAACTTGAGCTTGAAGTCACAAGCTCGGGTCACAAACTTGGATCACCTTCTCGCGTGAACCGGATTCACCAAAAATAGGTCATTAACATGAACCTACAAACTGCGTGACAAAAATCAGACTAAGTTGGGGACTGAATTCGACCAAGCCCTAACCGGCTCGAAATAGTCCCAAAACAGGTTCCTAGATCGGCGCCCACGAACTCCACAAAACTTTCGCAAACTCACAAAAAACTTTACTTCGAAAGTCGCCCCGAGCCACAGCTCAAGGGTTTGTTCCAAAAGGTTCATATACATATGCAAAGTACAATCTTACATCAAATTAGGGTTTTAGGTCGAGTGCGATAAAGTACACCCTCGCCTAAGTTACCCTTTATCACCCATATCTCAAAACACATAGCAAAGAAAAAAAACACACCAACTGGCCTGGAATACTTAACTCAAAACGGGAAATAGCAAAAGTTACGAAGTCGGATCGGAAATGAACAGCTAGTAGTGGCCCCACCAGTTCCGCCAGCTCAACCACCGTCTGAATAGAAGATTGCTGTCACATCATATCGTAAACGGCTACTATCGTGCCTCAAGGAAAAACAAAAACGGCAAAAACGGCACGCAGCCGGCACATACAATGACGGACGGAAATCGGGAAACGGGCGTTTAGCGGAAACGGCAGTTTTGACACTCGTTTCTATTGTTAATCATAAGTTTGAGCTACGAAATATCGAATTAAGGCGTATTGAGACAACCATATCGAAGCCTTAAAGGAATGAACAAACAATTGTTATGAAGACATCCAGAACTGAAACTGGAGGCTTCAGCCCCAAATTGAACAAACAACAATCACATTACGAAATCGGCGCAATGCCACAAAATGGTCAGTTTTGAGTGCAAACTGTTTTCTATGGCTCACATGGGCAAAAGAGCTGAAAACATTGGCAGTTAGATAGTTCATGCCAAATGGGAACAAACTTTCATTGAAGGTCCGGCAATCCAAATTCGGAACGCGAAATTGGTCATCAGGAACGAAACAGATCTGACCAGAAAATGTCATTTTCACGGGCAGGCCTTATTTGCTCCGGCTTATATCTCCAGGTTCTATAAATCCGATTCATGAAATTCCAAGGCGTTTTAAAAATCTCTGATATAGAAGATATTAAGTTTGGTGTTTTGGTCACAAAGCCCAAAACAGCTATGTAACCTAGTCAAAACGTGAAGCCAAAGTTCCAGTCGTAACTGTTCCGGATATAAGAAACAGAACAGAATTTGACGGTCAAAAACAGGGTCTTGAGTATTTCGTTTTATAAACTCAGTTATACCACTCCGTTAATTCCTGAAAATGTACAGGGAATTATCCAGGACTAAGGGGCTACAAACAATGTAGGAAGGCCTGCTCAATCCAAATCCTAGCACAACTAAGTCAAAATGCAGAAACCAACCCAGAACCGTAATTGCAGTTCCCCACCCACCCCCCCCCCCCCAAATCACACAAAACTGTAATCAGTCCAAGTCAGGCTATACAGGTCCAAAAGCATTGATTCCAAAGGAATATGAAAGCTAAGACATCAAGATACATTTCATCGGAAGATACCAACAACAAAATCCAAACCAATTCTAGTCAAAACAGACAATTACTATCGCAGTTCGGACATTCTGTTCACCAAAAATAGCAACAGTAAAAACGGCATAACTCACTCTATACTACACCAAATGCCCTGAAATTTTACAGGAATCTCAAACACATCAATACCTAAAACTTTCATGTTTTGAGCAAAGTCCAATTCGGCCTCTATCTATGACCTAAAATTTCGGACAGAATGTTCAACCAAGAACCCTAATTTTCCAGAAATTCTTCCAAATCCAAAATTGATTGCAATTATCAACAATTCACACCTACAAGAGTCATTTTAAACCATTACCATTCATCATACAAGGCCACAACATCCCATTCATATTAAACCAGAAAATTCATCATAAAATGGAAAACTTCACCAAAACTCTTCAAATCAAGAAATAAATCACATAATCCATCACTTTAGCCACTTCTAAGCAAAACATAAGCATCATTAGGTGTAGTAGGGTGTTCAAGCATCACTTACCAAGAAATCAAGAGAGAGGGAGATGTTGGACACCTTAGCTCTTCAAACAAACTTCCCAAACTACTTACTAGCACTAGAAGAAAGGTTTTTATGGAATAGAATCTAATCTAGGTGATTAGTTGTGGAAGATTGAGTGAAATGGAAGCTAGAAAGTTGAAGAATTTCTTTCTTCTTTGCAAGGAAGAGAGCCGGCCACAAGGAGAGAAAAAATGGTGAATTTTTGAGCAATTTTTAAGATATTTACCTTTTGGTCAAAAAAAGTTAAAAATTGGAATAGTAAATCTTAACTTGGAACCACTAAGAAGGTGACACTTGTCACCTCTTAAATGCAATCTTATCTTTTCTTTTCTCTCTCACAGTCAATCCAAATCACTCCTCTACTATCTCCTAACACCCGATAAATTTTTTCACAAGTATCCGAAATTTAAATCTTATTGGCCGGAATTTTCCTGAACTTTGCGCCACCTAGTGGGTTCCCACGTCCGAAATCCGTTATGTGAGTGTGGTGAGAGAGTGCGTGAGCGCGATAGTAGAAAAAATCATCTAAAAACTATATTTACACATAAAAATTATCTGGGGAACAACTTTAATAAGAAAATGTGGGAAAAGCGCGATAAGATAATCTCCACTGAAAACTTTCTAATATTGCCAACACTAAGTTGGCTTTATACATCATTCAACTTACTAACCTATGTCGAAGGCACACACTAGAATACCGAAATATTAAATTATAGCTTGAACCTTATAATCATAATACGTAAACTAGGATTTCCCACCTTAACCGAATTAGGGTTTTCCTTTCCTAACCATAAAACCCTATTTTTTCCAAACCAAATTATCAAATAACCCTAATATCGACTTACGCATCGACTGGCGCTCACAGAATCTTTGCTAGAGTGAAGGGTTAGTTTAGTCCTTTAACATTATATCATTTATTTTACCAAACTGAAATTTTTCCTTAACTCACTTGTTAACTCCTAATCTTATTTCTATCTCCTTAATCTCATAAATTCTCACACATTTAATTTTTAGGAAATCAATAAAACAAGTAGCTTAGGACTAAAATATATTTAATTCATACCAGTTACGGTATACCCCATGTTTTTATTTGGTTCGTACAGTTTGTTTTATACGTTTTAAATTTAAACGTTTAATTAATCTATGAATTAGTATTTAATAATTCTAACGGTGAAAATGGAAATAATACATGCCTGGTTAATTCGAGATGGAAGAAGGCTAATTAAATCTTTTCACATCTTGTCCGAATTTTCACTTAAGTCCTCATTCGTAATCTAATTCCGAAAATTTACCCCAAATGAAATTTGACTACTTACTAGTATACTATTCTCGCAAAAATTCAATTATCGAGATTTTAACGTCCTAAGTGTAATTATAAAGGGTTTTGACCTAGAATCGATTCCATCTTAATTCTAAGGTTTCTGATGGCACTTAACATTATTAACACTTAAAGTTAGCTATCGACATTCAAGGAATTAATATTAAGGCAATAAATAATCTACATCAAGAAATATTAATTTATCTTGACAAAACCAAGTACTTTAATATTTTGGCACAATTATATTATTTATCACATAAAAATTGTTTTTACGCACTTATTTAAAGACAAGTAGAAATAATGCTAGAATTTATTAAAGAATCAAAATGCAAGTGAAATATGCATGAATATATATATATATATATATATTTTCGGGGTTCTCACATCCTCCCCTCCTTAGAATAAATTTCGTCCTCGAAATTTACTTTTTTTTTTTTGACTAAATCAAATGACTCAATCATGTAGTTCGAAACTCGAGTACGAAGATATATTTTCTATAAAAGATTTCACTCACCAAATTGTTGTACTCAAATTGTCCAAAATGATTTACTAGAATTCGATTTTCAAAATTAACAATTTTAGAAATGATCCAGCTTCTTTTGTCCCAAAACGGCCAACCGAAAATCTTATTCGTTCGGGGAAAGCTTTTTCACGTACCTTTCGTAACCAAACTAATAACAGGATATCAAATACACATTTGGAAAAATTGTGGTTTATATATATATATATATATAAAATGGCTATTCGAATGGAAGACAAGAGGAGAAGAAGTTGGTTCTGATCTTGATAGTCAAAATTTCTAAATGCATTCTACTTTTGGTAAGAAGTTTAACATTTGTTATTTGGACGTTTGATCAAGAAAAATCATTTAACCCCGCAAATCTTTTTTTTTTTTTTGAGAATAAAATGCTTTTAAGAAAATAAGCAGACATGCAGGTTCGTATTTATTTAAACTTCGGTCCAACGCCTCTGCTCTTCACACCTAATCTGAGAATTAGCTTTTATGCCACATAAAACTTAACTATTTACTCTCCAATTCACGACCAATATTCATTCTTATTTCTAAGAAAAGGTCCAAACCCAAACTCTGCCTGATTTTCAATTTTTATGCGAGTTCAAGGTGTATACATATATATAAATATTAACTTTTTTCTTTTTTGTAAAAAGGAACAACGAGTAATTGGATATATACACAGTAATGGTTAAGCAAAAATTGAAAGGACTTTCATTCCATCCAGGTCACACCACAAATAATGAATACAAAACTTGGGAGTTCAAATATTCGTAAAAGTTTAAAATATGCCTATAGGGCTAGTCACAAGATATATGTAAAGTAATCATTAGGTTCACCAGGGAGAACCTTACTAGTTACTCAACTAGGTCAATCCATCATAATACCAGTAGATCTCATTTCTTCGTTCAGTTTCGACTTAGATCAAGTACTAGGATCCCATTGGATTATACAAGACTATCTATCAATCTTTCCTTCTATTATCGGTATAACTTCTTCTATCGGTTTCGAACCATTAATATCCTTTGACGAGTTAATTTTAACTTTTTCTCGTGTCTCTTTTCAAGTTCAAATCGGATCAATATCTTCAAATTTAAGGCCGTAAGGTTCAAAAGGACATTTTTTTTTAACAAGGTCATACAAGAGGAAGAACAATCAACAAAATGAGAGCATGTCATTGCATAAGTCGATAATGAAAATAAAACTTTGCATATGTACTACCAAACAAACTAACAAGCCAACATGATCAGATACAGAATTTATAGCATTCAAATCCTTCAAAAGGGAACAAATATCATGCTTAACAAAATATACAGGCCAAAACACAAGCATCACCTCAACTATCATAGACAAAAGGTATAAAAGGTCGTGCTCCATAATCTAGCTTAATCTAGCTTGCAACTGAGCGAGGGACTTAATTCCCTTAGGTAAGGCCAACCTCATTTTAAACATTAGAGCTGTAGTAGCTTTTTTTTTTTTCAATTAAAGTTCCGTATTCCATCGTAATATCTATCCTTTAACAAGCACCAGTCACCACGTAACAAAGTCGATTACAGCATATATCAAGCTCAAGTACATTTTAGTAAGAAGTCAAACAAGTCTTTTTTATGTACATTCAATATCCAAACATGGCAAAGTTCCGACTCACTCATCCCAGCATAGTCAAGGTGACAATCGTTCAAGCGCATTTACTAATCCAATTACCCCATTAGTAGCACTAATCAAATTTCCTTAGTAAATTGTAGATCTACTACGTCTAATATCAAATCAAATAATATGATCATTACTTAAGTACATCGATGGCTCCTAAGTATTCTGAATGATCTCAAACATTTCATACACTGGCTTTTCTAATGACCTAAAAACTAGTTATCTTTATCCAATTGCACATTAGCCCCAAATAATCCTCCAATAAAATTTAAGGAGCCACAATGTCATTAAGAACTCACCTTACACGGCAAATTTGTCAAACTTATCTCACCTCAATTTTGAAAACTCTCCTCAAGGTTTAGAGCTATTCACAACTGCATAGTTCTTACTTAAGCTACGATTTCACTCAAATTCTAAGTCTAAACCTATATTTTGGGCAAGAGATGGCATATATTCCATTTACCAATGAACGACTAGTAAAATTATTCATCTCAAAAACAGAGTTGGCACTAATCTTCAAGATCTCCCTATTGGCTCTTCACTTTTAATTTTCAAAAGCTAGACTTGGCCCTTTCGGTTCTACTTTGCCAAATTTAATCACGCTTTCTAGTCCTATCATAATGCGATATACTAAATTCTTCACAATTTGCAAATACACCATTGAGTGAAATATCTGGTACTCGGGTACAAGAATCTGACAATAGGATAATTCACAACTCAGGCTGGCCAGTCCCAAGAGTTACTCACCTATATTTGAGATTCCTATCCGACGTACGTATCTAATTCCCTTAACATTAGTGATTAGTTCAACACTAAATAGGCCTTTCCCCACAGTCTGAGAACCCTCTCCCGGCACGAGCTCGATAGGAGCTCTGATACCACCTGTGGCGACCCCACTTCCCCCTAAGGCGAACCAGAGGGTTGGCGGGCCGTCTGCCTCGCTCTCGCCAGGACTCACACAAGCAATCTAGCCCAAACCCTTCCGAAAAATAACCTAAGCTATTACAACACCGTTTCCTTCCAAATAGACTGATAACTAAAACCTCATTAACTTCAAAGATAACAGCATTTTTAAGATAGCCAATCGACGGCTCTTAAACGCTTCACGCGTTACTTACAAGGATTAAAGTCATACCATCCCAAATACATATAATTTCACACAACAAAAATATATACATCCCAGCCAAATGACAGAATTAGGTTTTACACATTTTCCAGCTTCAAGTGGCAACCCAAAACAAGACTACCTTGTTTAATTTGGAATTCATTACAAACCGCAAATTGAATTTAAATTGTTCAATTACATTCACAGAAAATATAAGCAGCTCAAATTCTCTCAAACTTCAAGACCTGTAAGGAAAACAAATGAACGTGGGGTGAGCTAAACTCAGTGGTGCCCCAAAAACATGCAATCACTTAAAACAATTAACACGTATTGATTCGACTGAAGTAAATAAATAGGAAAGCGATAATACTCGAGTATACCTTAGACTGGTCGAGGGATTCACCCAACGACGTTACGTCCAACACTTATAGACTGGTCGAGGGATTCACCCAACGACTTTACGTCCAACACTTGATTTTTTAGACTGGTCGAGAGATTCACCCAACGATTTACGTCCAACACTTGATCGACTGGTCGAGGGATTCACCCAACGACTTTACGTCCAACACTTGATTACCAGGTCAGGATAAGAGGCCCTCCCACCCTTAAGGTGTGGTACATTCCCCTGCCTAATAATTTAGCACTTAGCAAGCGCAAGCAAGATATTCACGAAAAACACTTCAAGCAAGTCACCACTCGAAAGGCTAGTGTGATAAAGTTCACACTGCTCACTTCGATGGATCAGCAATCATTTTTGGCAATTATCACATAACGAGTCGATAAAGCACTTTAACCAAATAGTCATAAAACAAGCAGGGACACTCACCAAGAGTGAAGTCATAAGTCAAGCTGGGAATCAAAATCCGCGTCCTCGCCAAAACCTAGAAAACCAAGTTTTAAGAACTATAAGTTTTCTATCCAAGTTCTAGGTTTATAAATATAAAAGATTCTCTAGTATATAAATAGTCTATTTTCTCGAAACAAATCAATAAATCTCTTAGAATCAAGACTAGTAAAGGAATAAAATGTTTCGTGTGGCTCTTTGGCAAACGAGATCCAAATTAGTTCAAACAAGTTTTCTTGCCGAACAAGTTTTCTAAGCCTTTCTTTTTTAAATTAATCAAATCTAGTGTTTTTTTTAACAATTTTCCTCTAAAACAACTAGCCAAGGATAATTTTATGAAAAACTTAAAGTTTGGAAGTTAATGCAATTATTTCCTAAAGATAATAAAACTAATTTAAGCAAAGAAAAGAATTAACTAGTCGGCAAGGTTTTAAAAGTCCCGACACTCAAATTTGGCATTATCGTACAATGCTCAATTTCTATAGCTTGATATTAAGACAAAATAGATCAACCAAGCTTGGTTTAAAAGTACTCAAATTCTAACGACCAAAACGGACTTTACGATTCCCACTTCATTTGCACATTATATACCAAGTTGCCAATATAGCAAAATCACAATTTAAATATCAATTTCACTAGGGCTTCATCAATCATTAGCCCTAGGTCTCAACAGATTCAATTCTAATCAAAATTAAACAAAGGAAGTCCAAGATATCAAACGATTCCAAACCAAAATTCATGGACCTTCCAAGTACATTTCGGCCAAACCACTTAAACAATTCCACCAAGGATTTAACTCTTGCAAAAATTACTCAAATGGCCAAGAGCTTCGCCGATCATTAGCTCTTGACATCAACAATCACTTCCTACTACAATTCAACCAGAAATTCAACTCAAGACAAAGAGGAAAGTCACGGCTAACTTAACTCTTAAATAACTCTAGAAATTCAGATTTTAGTTAGCTAGATACACATCTAAACTCAGATTACCACAATAGCCTTTCACTAGGCTCAATGTCATTCACACACAAGACAATTTTAGCATGTAAGCTTCACTTGGAAATTCAGAAATGATGGCTAAAAGCTAAGTACAAATCTTGACCGTTTTAATTAAGGTAACTTGTTAAAAGAGTAAAGCTTTGAAGAACTGAGAGATACATTAGCAAGAGAAGTTCAATAGGGATATATTTGATGTCAAGGAAGTGGGAAAATCAAGGTGAGAGGTTGGAAGTAGGCCGTCTGAGGTTTTAAAGTCAAGAAGCCCGTTTCTATGCTTCAGGTGTCTCCGCAGATGAATAGTAGCAGTAAAGTTTAAAAATTCGCAACTCGAGTTCCACAAATCAAACAATTATGAAAGTTATACTGTTGCAAAATAGATTTTTAGTACTATCACATCCCAGAAGACACTTTTCAGAGATTCAAATCACAAATAGGCTAAATATTCGATCCAAGTCAAAAATTCATTTTCCTGAAGAAACGGGACATTCAAGCAGGACAGCCCACTTTGAGGAGTCACGTACAGCAGTACACATGGAGGAAAAATATGAAATTTCTACAAAACAAAGGCCCATGATTCTAGTTTCAAATGCCACTGACGGTACCTCAATCGGATTTTCCTACACCAAGATATAAGCATTTTACTGAGACTGGTCAGTGAAATCCGAAAATCTGGAAACTCATTTTTCACTTATGAAAAACTCCTTTTTCTCTTTTAAAACCATTAGACTTTTATTCAAACCATCCATACATTTAAGTATGACATTCATACCAGCAATTTTAACATAATTCAAGCGTCAAATTTCAACAGAAACCAAAGAATATACATATATACCAAGTTTAAAGTCTTGTAAGATGTTTAGACTAAGATTAAATCATTTTCTATCCAATATTCAAGGATTAAGGCAAATGAACTCTTCATTTCACACTTAAATCTAACATGCATGTTAAGATTAAAGTATTATGTAATGTATTGAACCTCAATATACACGTTTGGAACCAAAATTCATAGAGGAAGCTGGAAATTCTTTATCTCTTTGTTTCGACAAAAGCTAAGAAACTCCAGCAGCTTTCTTTCAACATTTCAAGCCGAAACTATCAACATTTTTACTAGTTCCACATATAGATATCCTGTAAGATCAGAGATGAACATATTTCACACATTCCTAGCGTAATTCTCCAAAGAAAATTCTGGTAACAAGCTGCAATTCCAGCTCCACTCTCTCGACCATCACAGAGTTTTCCAGCAAAGCTACTTCGAAATTTTCAACAAGGTTTCCATCCAGAAAATTCAGCATGCAATACTAGATATAGGTCGTATAGGGCATACAACACGATTTTCCAGCTTCAATTCACCAAAACATCCATTACAACTCAAAAGAACCACCATCGGCTAAGCTGGAATTTTTCCAGCAACCATGTAGTCCTCCAAACAAGAATTCCAGCAACAAAACTCAAGCTTGTCACCATAAAACTTACATGCATCACCAAATAAAGAGTATACAGGACATATTTTATGTTTGTCTAGTGAATTTACTCAAAACTGGAAGCAAAAGTTTGCAAATGCAGTATTATGTCAAAGCGGCCAGATTAACTCAAATCAACGGTAGTTTGATTTTAATCTTCAAAAAGAACCACAAGATTATTTACTAAACTAACATGCAACCAGTTATCTTCTTTGCTTGTGAAAGACATGGAGATTTAAGGAAGTTTTACCCCTGTTTTGACCAGAGAAAGCTGTAAAATGAAGAATTGCTGCACTTGTTCCTCTCTCGGCCTCAAAGCTGGATTTCCAGATTGTTCTTGGCTCAATACTAACTGGGAATGGTGAAATGAGTATCAGGCTGCCCTCTCCAGCTTCTTAGTTCTCCTTTCTCGGTTTTCGCTCTATGGATTATGGAGGATTTGGAGAAATTTTGGCTGAAATAATGTCATTCTCTCGGCTGATCAGGAATAGATGGAAATGGAATTTCTTTTGCTCTCAATTCTCTCCCTATCTCGCACTTTTGCTCACGATTTTGTGGTTGGAGGAGGAAGAAAGCTTCACACTCTGTTTCTCTCTTTTGCTCCTCACGGTTTCTGCTATCAAATGAAACAGCCGACTCCTATTTGTTTCCTCTCTTGGTTTTGCTCTCGGTTGAAGTCCACAATGGCAGAGCATTTCCTTTCTCTCGGTTGTTGCAGCCTAAGAGAAAAAAAAATGCAGAGTTCTCTCTCTCACTCTTTCTCATGGCTTTGGGTATGAAGATGGAGTGAAGCTTTGCTCTCTGTCTTCTTTCTTTTATTTCCCCTCAGCCGTTAATATCAAGGTAGGAACACAAGGCTTCTTCAGTTAGTGGTTTGATGATTCCTAAGCTTTCCACTCAATCCATAGTCCACTGGTCGCATGGTGAATTTGCTAGAGTGAAAGTTTAGTTTAGTCCTTTAACATTATATCATTTATTTTACCAAACTGAAATTTTTCCTTAACTCACTTGTTAACTCCTAATATTATTTCTATCTCCTTAATCTCATAAATTCTCACACATTTAATTTTTAGGAAATCAATAAAACAAGTAGCTTAGCACTAAAATATATTTAATTCATATCAGTTACGGTATACCCCATGTTTTTATTTGGTTCGTACAGTTTGTTTTATACGTTTTAAATTTAAACGTTTAATTAATCTATGAATTAGTATTTAATAATTCTAACGGCGAAAATGAAAATAATACATGCCTGGTTAATTCGAGATGGAAGAAGGCTAATTAAATCTTTTCACATCTTGTCCGAATTTTCACTTAAGTCCTCATTCGTAATCTAATTCCGAAAATTGATCCCAAATGAAATTTGACTACTTACTAGTATACTAATCTCGCAAAAATTCAATTATCGAGATTTTAACGTCCTAAGTGTAATTATAAAGGGTTTTGACCTAGAATCGATTCCATCTTAATTCTAAGGTTTCCGATGGCACTTAACATTATTAACACTTAAAATTAGCTGTCGACATTCAAGGAATTAATATTAAGGTAATAAATAATCTACATCAAGAAATATTAATTTATCTTGACAAAACCAAGTACTTTAATATTTTGGCACAATTATATTATTTATCATATAAAAATTGTTTTTACGCACTTATTTAAAGACAAGTAGAAATAATGCTAGAATTTATTAAAGAGTCAAAGTGCAAGTGAAATATGCATGAATATATATATATATAAATTTTTCGGGTTCTTACAGAGAACAATTGCAAATTAAAAAAAACTAGACCACACTAGTTTGTACAAGTCTCACGCCTCGTCGTACCCCTGTAAGGAAAACAAATGGCGTGGAATGAGCTAAAAGCCCAGTGAGGTTCCAAATAGCAAATTTTGACCATTATTTTAAAAGTACAAGTATCAGTGTAGAAAAATAGCGAGCATAACAAGTTCATAAAAGTGAGCAATAACATTTCAAATAGAAAATCTCAAAATGGGCGAGTGTAAAAGTTTTTCAAAAGAAACAATAACCCAATGAGTAACGATCATGTCACAATATAAAGATACGGATGGCTCTCAAGAGCCAAGTTTCTGTTGCTTCACCAGAACTTGATCAAGTAATAGTTGACACTCCATCAACTTTTAAGTAAATGAACCAGTCCAGTAGAGCACCACTTAGCTACAATCTCTATCCACCAACCAAATCCCCTACTTGGCCTAAAATCCTCAATAAACACTGGTGGTAATACTCGAGTATACCGATTAGTCGAGGAGATAATACTCCACTCGACAACACTAACTACCTAGGGTTCGTTATCTAATCGACCAGGCCCTTTCCGACTCGACTCGATTAACTAGCCACAGGGTTTCTGGAATTCCAGACATAATACAACTGATATACATGTATATCAATTCAATTAAAATCATTGAACAAGAATATATCACATTAGGACAAGTGTGATAAAGTACACTCTTGCCCTATCAATCCACTCATATATCATGTAATCACATTGGTCAAGTATTAAACACAAGTGTCAAGTTCAATCAGGTATTTGGAAGCACTCACCAAAAGATGTAATGCCTTTATGGGTCACGTTCGGGTATTACTCCGTGTTTGGAATCCAAATCTGTGAGAAAACATTGTTTAAGAGTTTTGAAAATTAACTAAGGTTCGAAACTTAAACGTTTCGTTTAACGAGAATCAAGTAATTGAAACTCATTGAGAGAATATTCGTAAAACTCTTGCTCGCTCTTCAAACTGTGAAACTTTGAAGCAATTATACTTTGAAATACCATTTGAGTCGAAGAAACGAGGAAAACATATTTCTATTAGTCGTTAATTTCATTTTTCCAAGGGTACAAGTTTCGGCCGAATTCTAACTTATATACCTCCACAAAAGGGGACTCGAATAACCTGGACAATTCGAGTTAGATTCGTTCTCAAATCCTTACTCAAGTCGCGAGTATCTCTACCTAGCTTTCGAGTGAAAATTTGGGCAGCACGCCCTTTGGGTTTACCTATTTTCCAGCCATTTATGGCTTCATTGTTTTTCTCAATTCAGCCCCAAAATCACACACAAGTAATGTTACTAACATAGCCCTTCAATTAGGCTCCAAAATCATCCAATTACAACACAAGTCTAATAATACAATCGGAAATCAGTTTTGTAGACAAAAAGCTAAACAGCAGATTTGACATCTTATACCATTTTCGTCACAAATGGAGGTACATTTATCGGATTGGGGTGCACCTTATACCATTTCGAAGCTAAAACAAAGGGTTACAACTTTTATGAAGACAACTTAACCCAGTTCACAGTTGATCTAGGTCGAATATGCAAATTACAGAACCAGAAATTCATGGTCAGTCTGGTTGTCAGTACTGAATTCAAACGGTAATAACTCAAGATACACAATTCCGATTGAGGCATTTTCAGATGCGTTGGAAAGCTGAAATATAGGGTTAAAACTTTCATGTTTTGGCCAAATGCTGATTTGATACGGATCAAAGTGAAAAATGAAGCCAAACATGTGAAATCTCAAAACTGCCCGATGAAACGTACAATTGGCAGTCAGGGGTATTTCGGTCATTTCACATGCTACAGTGCTCTGATTGAGGTAAAATTTTACAGACAGCTATAAAATGATTTGGCCTCTAACATGGACGAGTGATGCTGGTCAGAAGCAGGGCAGTTCAATGCTTAAAACTGGAATTTAATGCATTCAAGGTATAAACTTCTTATTCATGTCTTGAACCACTACTCCAACTTCCTATCTAAGCTTATTCACATCATATTCTATATAATCAACAAGAAACACAACTGAAATAACTCAAATCCTAACTCAAAAATCCGCCATACCATCAAAACTACTTAAATAACTATCATTAGCTAAGAATATGAGTTGCTATACAAACTTAAACAAGATTAAGGGTAAGAAAATGGAAAAACAGCCTTAATACCTTGTCAAAGATGCTTTCAAGAGAAACCTTGTGACAGCCCCACCTCCCCCTAAGGCGAACCAGAGGGTTCGGCGGGCCGCCTGCCCAGCTCTCGCCGGAACTCAGTCGTTCACTACAGTCCTCAAATAAATTGCAAGAATAAACCTCAAATATTACAATATAAATCTCCAATATACATCAAATTCTCCAAAAATTACATGTCATAAGCGAAGCGGAAACAATTCCCAACTATACATAAAATGATTCCAAATCCAAACTGTACAAGATATAGGCCATCCAGACACATGAATAAGCACAACAAGTCCTTCCTTCGCTTTGAGCCCTGTGGAGGGGAATAAAATATTTTTGGGGTGAGCTAGAAGCTCAGCGAGTAACCAGTAAAAGCAGTCATCAAATATATTTCACAGTAATGTATTTCAATGATGTCATGATTCAGAGATCAAATGTCCGTTTAGTGCTCTCGTGAGCCAGTAAAATCATTGCACTTGAACACCCAACGCTCAAATAGATCATTTAACATTAACAATGAGAGGGAGCCCCTTTTTGAGCTCCAGATAAACATGAACATGAACCATAAACAAGGTGGAGACGTTGGTGTCCAGCACAAGACTTTCCCAGAACTCATTGAAGCCAAATCATGTCATGAATTCACATGCAAGCACGCATGATATGCAATCGAATAAATAATGCAAGAAACATTTCACAAGTACTTTGGAAATAGTTTAGGGTCATTCACCTCCACGGCTCAGAAACCATCCATCATATAACATTGCCTTGCTCAAATCCAAGTCTTAGATCACAAACTCAATGCAAACAAATCCCTTCAAAGTTCGGACAGCACTTCCCCTGAATTTGCTAACTTTTCCAGCCATCATGGCTTCATTATTTCCTCATTCCAACCCAAAGGTACACACACAACAACAAGTTCATCCAATAGCCATTCAGTAAGCTCCAAGTAGTACTAGTACAAGTCAAGCTAGGGAAAAGTCCGAAAATGAAAGTTAAGCTCAAAACCAGAAAAACAGTTTTGACGTCATTTTGCGGTAATGGTACCAAAGGCACTACGAGTATCGGATGAAGGTGCAAGATACACCGTTTCGAAGATAAGAGATAGGGATACAATATTGAAGAAGGTCACTCAACCCAGTTTCGAGTGTAACCAGGTAAAAAATGCAAGAAACTAACCAGAACCGGAAAAACAGATTTACAGAACGCATTCTAGCGGAAACATCATAAATCAGGCTATCCAAGTCCAAATCCAGAAATTCCAAAACCAGATGAAAGCTAAGAAACAAGTCTACATTTCATTAGAAGACCTCAACAACTAATTCCGAAGCAATTCCAGCCAAAACAACCAATTACAAGCGCAATTCTTACATTCGGGTAAAACCAGGACAGCAAGGGTAATTCCGTATTTTCTCAATCTACGCTGCTCCGATTGACCTGAAATTTTTCAGGTACCTCTAAAATATCATTCCCTACAACTTTCATGTTTTAATACAAGGCCAATTCGGCCTCTATCTATGAGCTATAAATTCGGGCAGAATGTAACCATTAGAACCCTAATTTTCCAAAATTTCTTCCAAAACAGAAATTGTTTGCAATTTACCACTTTTTCCACCTTCTAGAGTCATTATATACCATTTCCAATCATCATAGATAGCTACACAATCATGCTTATATTAAAATAGAAAAATCCCCAAAAATAATAAAACTTCATCACTTCAACCACAAATCAAGAAATAATCCATAAACTTGCATCTCATACTACCACTAAGCATGATTTAAGCATCAATTAAAGGAGGAGGGTGGTTCTTCACAACTTACCTTAAAAACAAGAGGGAGAGAGCTATAGGTCCTCCTAGCTTTCCAAATCACTCCACCAATCAACTTACTAACACTAATTGAAGAGGTTTTATGGAGTAAGTTCAAGTTTCAATGGTTGGTTTTGATGATTTGGAGCAAAATGGAAGCAAAACTTGAAGAGTTTCTTCCTTTCTTTTTGAGAGAGAGGGCCGGCCAACAAGGGAGAAGAAATGAAGAATTTTTGGTTGTTTTTTTGATTTAATTAGTCAATTGGTAAGACCATGAATAGTGGTCTTAAGGTATGAAGCAATCACATGGTGACACTTGTCACCTTTTATTAAATACCTACCTAACTTGTCTCTCTCATATCAATCCAAATTGCAACCTCTACTTATCTCTTAACACCCGGTAAATTAATTCCAGTATCCAAAACTTAACCTAATTGGCCGAATTTTACCAAACTTTCCGCGCTAGTGGGTCCCACGTCCGATATATGTTCTTAATTTCTCAAAAACTAACCGATACTAGAAAAATCATCTAAAACCTATATTTACTCAATAACAATTATCTGGGGAATTTTTTAATAAAGAAAATGTAGAAAATGCGGGCGATAAATAAAA